>NC_056733.1:1493891038-1493996038 GCF_019279795.1 Protopterus annectens | reverse complement strand
GAGAACTGTTTTGCTTCCTACATCAGAGTACTGATTTTTGTTGCTCTTCCAAGCTCTAGAAGGGCATATTTTGTGTTATTCTTGTAAATAAACCTGTGTTTTGAAATCCATGCTGATGGCTGTTGGACTGCTTTCTTACTATAAGCTTAATTAAGTCATTGCATTGGTGGTTTTCCGCAGGCAAAAAAATATTTTTTCACATAAATTGTAACCTGAGTAGATTATTGACTGCCAGCACTCTTACTGTGCAGTTTCTCCACCTGTGAATCTTGTGCTTCAAATGGTGAGTTGTGTTTTGCCTAAACTGTGTTCATTTATAAGAGGGAAGTAATGCAGCTTTTCAGAGTGTATATGACTGTTAAACCATTCTTAACATAATCTTTCTTTTTGCCACATCAAAAGGAGAGTCAGAAACATGAGCTAGACCATCAACTGTTGAACAAGGCTGAAAGGGTCTGTTTATTTATGTATGTATCCATCCATTCACAACCCCTTTTTCCCATTTTTGCAAGAGGTTGGGTGTCTCTTCTTTAGTGACAATCAGCTGGAGCCAAGGTTTACATCTCCAGGTGGCAATGTATGTATGCATGTGTTTATTTATTTATTCATTAATTCGTTCATTTGGCTCAGCCTGAGTAAAGTACAACACATTTCACAAACAAAAAATACAAAAATGTAAGCAATAACAGAGTAGTTCAGATTAATTACATAGAAAAAAACTGTATTTAGGCATTAATGTACAATCAAACAAAGTTTAATGTACAATATATGCATTCGTTTCTAAAGTGGGTAAATCTTCAGTAAACCTTGAGAGAGAAGAAAAGACTTGGAAAGGAGATAGGTTAGGTGATGTGTCCTGTGTTGAAGCAGGAGCATTTGGCTTGGATGAGGAAGTGCTTTTTGAGTTGCATTCTGAATGTGGAATAAGTTTTCATTTCCTTAATGTCAGTGGGGAGAGCTTGACAAAGAGTAGGTTCCCGAGAGGAGAAAGCATGTGCAGTGCTGTGGAGTTTGGTTCAAAAGGTAATGAGACTTGGTGTGACTTGTGAGTAGTGTCTCAGATTGTATGAGAAGGAGTTTCATGAAGTCTAGCTGCAAGTGGCTAAACATGTGGAATGGGAGTAGTTTGCTGAGTTGGGATCCTAAACATATGTTAGATCTTTGTTTTAAGGGTAGCCATTTGGCTTTTTTTAGGGTGGTACAGTGATGGTTACAGAGAGGCAAGTTAATGAATTGGCGGATTCTGTTAGAGGTAATCTGGAGTACGGCAATGTTTTTCTTGGAGCCAGAGGGAAAATTGGAAGTCCTTATTCAAGTTAAGAAAGGAGAACACTTTTGCTAGTGGCTGGTTGGGATTGAAAAGAGGAGATCTTTTTGGCCCAGAAGGCGGGGGGTTTATTTTGGCTCTCATTTTGTCTATGTGGAAATGGAAGTTTAGTGACTGATCAAGCCATAATCTTGGGGATTTGAAGGTGGAGTTTGTCCCCATGGAATGGTTGTGTAAGTCAAATATAGTCATAGTCAGGTACTTGGTGAATTTTCTGTGGATGTTGCATCTTGGTGGGGTTGAGAAGTAGTTTATCATTTATGAGCCATTGATGGAGCTTGTGTAAGTCTTACTGAAGTTGGCATTAGATGTTGCTGTGAGAGTGACCTTATTAGTAAATGCCCATGTCATTAGCATAGAGAGGACGGTGCAGTGGTGCAACAATAGAGTTGTAGCCTCACAGCAAGAGGTTCTCTGGTTCGATTCTCGGCTGGGGTGCCTTCTGTGCGGAGTCTGCATGTCCTCCCTGCATTTGTGCGGGTTTCCTCTGGGTGCTCTGGTTTCCTGCCACATTACAAAGACATGCATCTGGAGCCTTTCTCCCCGGGCCTCTGCTGAAAATTGGCTTCATTCCAAGTTGGACTTTCCCAGTTAACAAATGTTAAATAAATAAAATAAAATAAATAGAGGATAAGTGGGAAAAGGGGAAGGTCACAGGGAAGTTTGTTGGTGAATATGGATAAGAAGAGTGGGTAAGAATGAATCTTTTTTGCACACCTTTGGTAATAGGTTCAGATTCTGATTGGATGAATCCTGTTTTAATTCTGAAGTGTCTGTCACTGAGGATTTTTTAAACCAGTAAGCAGTGTCTAGACTGATACCAGTTTCATTTAGTTTGTTTTGAAAAAGATAAGCAGTCAATGAGGTCAGATACCTTTGTCAGGTCTGTAAATAGGGCACCTGTAAGGAGACCACTGTCAGAGTTTTGCATGTCATCCGTTAGGAAACAAAATGCTGTCATAATACTTCATCCAGGCCAGAATCCTTGCTCTTTGGAGGATAGCAGGTGGTATTGTTGGATATAGCAAAATAATTGAATGTAGATTGTCTTTTCTAGACGTTTGCCCAGAGTTGGGAGGATGAATATTTCAAAGAAGTGAAAGGTATCTTTGGGGTTGGATTGTTTTGGGAGGGACAATTAGAGCAGATTTCTAAATCTACAGCATGATTGTTTTTTGTTTTGTTTTTTTTATGTGTGTGAGACTTATATATAGGTGGGTGAGAGGAAGACAGATGATCACTGCAGTGATATATAAACCAGGGGTTTATGTTGCTAGATCTAGGAGGTCTGTCAGTGGAAGTATATTCATTTAAATTTATTCTCCATCACACTGTATTCAGTTGAACCAGAATAAAAAGTGCCCACCCCCTTCCAACCTATCTTGCTCTTTTAAAATTAGCGGCTCTCCACTTAGATTGCTAAAATTCACTTAGATAACTAAAACGTAAGTTACCTCCTTCATATCTAACTGCTTAATGCACACTGCAGCTCTTAGGGTATTGACCCATTTTCCATTTTACCTTTAAAATCTGCAACATCTACTTCAAGACCACCAATTATTGGAGAGCCCACATTCTGCCTGTCAGTAGTCATCTTGGGACTAGTGTTTCTGTTTTGCTCCTGAGAGGAGGAGTATAGGCATATTATTTCCTGGAGACTGCTGATTACTGGAAAGCCTAATAACTGTTTCATAGGTGCTAGCTTGGAATGTATGCTTATATTTTGCTCCTGGTGAGAGAAGGAGCAGAGTGCATTGTTTTCTATTTCTGGTTGGGCAGTGAGTGTCTGTGTTTAACCTTCCTGATTAGTCTGGTTGCTTTTCAAGGCATCTACCAGGAAAAAGTACCAACAGGCCTGCAGACCCTTGCATCATCTGGGACAAGACAGTGGATGACCAAACCACCTGTAGCCTGTTTCTCGTCTTGGGGATTGGTGCTGCTGTTTTGCTTTTGGTGAGAGAAGAAGCAAAGGAGCATTGTATCCCAGCAGTGTGAAGCTGTGATGAGACCAGTACTAGTAGTAGCCAGGCAGTAGCCATTCAGGTGGCTCCTCTCTTCATCATTCTTGGCAAACTAATTCTTTCTTTTCATTTAAGTACTGCTTGATTTCCTGCTGTCTAACCTAACTTCAGATTATCTGCCTAAATACTTCATCCATAAATCATCAGGGTCCACTTACTAGTTCCCCTGAAGTGTTTGGCAGTGCACTGTATAGATGCAGACACCATGAGTTGACATTTTTCCTGTAAAAGCACCATTGAAATTTCACCAGTACCTAGTGGCACACAGGACAACTAGTTTGCAATGACAAGCACTGCCATCAGATTTGCAAACCGCATACCCCTGACATTACTTTATATTCTCACCCCAACTGTCTAATTAGTAAAAAAAGGGTCTGTTGCCATGGATATGAACTTTCCCACTATCTCCATTAGCATCTTGGTGGATATGGGCATTCTGAGGCAAACTAGAAATTGCCTCATGTTTACTAACAACCAGTTCATTGTCAAATACACTGATATGGTATGTGAGAGAAGTATTTTCACAATGTCACTGGAGGCAAAGCTGTCACGTAAAAGCACTCCTGATGTCAGTAAGACTGTCAGTAGTACACATGATGCTCCCATCACACACAATTCAAAAAAGACACATAGACCCACATATGCTAGGGTGCTTAAATGTAATGTTCCTAAACCCCAAAGAAAAGACCCCCTAGATGAAGTACACATAACAAATACCCTCAGCAGCCCTGAATGTACTCTTCCAAAACAACACCCAAATGAACACATACAGCCACATCTGATGGAGTTTGTACTTCTAAGCCCATAAGGCAAGCCACCACACAATCCAACATTCTGGTCATTGGAGACACTCCACTGTGAGACACACTGATATCCCTGTCACCAGGCTGAGTAAGGAGAAAGCCACAGTAAGCTGCTTATCAAAGTCCAGAATCCACCACATTATGCATACACTCAAGTCACTGGACCACAAGTACCAGTATGACTCAGTCATAGTCCATATGGGAGTAAATGACCTGAGTCGTACCTCCCTAGGCTATATGAAGAGAGACATCATGGAGCTCTTGGAATATATGTCCCATGCTGATATGATCCTAGCATTGAGCAGCATTTTACCTGCTCCAAGGATGACATCAAAATATGAACAAAAGATGACTAGCTATAATAATTGACTTAGTTTCTGGTGTCATTCTAAGGGGGTGCAGTATTTGCCAGCATGGAAGGAGATGGTCAACAGACCACGCTGCTTTGCCAGGGAGAGTCTGCACCTCTCCCCTGTAGGCTTTTGAATATTATCTAAAACATTGTCCTTCCCCTTAGTGCCTTTTTTAGGTAATGCCAAACTGAAAGTACTTCCAACATAGCAAATCAAAACCAAGGAAATCTAAATGTGTTACTGCTGAGTGCTAGGAGTCTAAACAAAAAAACTCCACTCCCTAGAAGCTCTCTTCACCCTAGAGAATGCTGACATCTGTGTGGTCACTGAGGCATGGTTTAAAGCCACAGAGTGCACACCGACAGTACAAGGTTATAATGCATTCCACACATTTAGACCAGCTACTGTACAGACTAAAGGTGGAGGTGTCTCGATTTTACATCAAAAATAAATATACCTCAGTGCTGGTTAAAAAGGGCAATGCAGTTGAGCTTCTCCATGTTCAAATCAGCATAGGCAAAATCCAACACCACTTCCTTGCAAGCTGTAGGTCTTCCTCTGTGACCCAGGAGCACCATACCAGGTATCTAAACTTATTGGAAACATTTACCATCCATCATAATGCCATATTCATGGGTGACTTTATTTACCCCACTATTACTGGGAATCATAAATGATACCAAACATGCAGGCACAGAGATTCCTGGATTTTGTATACACAAATTCCCTGTGCCAGATTGTCATACTCCAACCACAGGTACAGCCATGCTGGTTCTAGTCCTCACTAATATGGGAGAGTGCTGCACACCCCATACTGTAATGTCTTCTCTGGTAAGGTCAGACAACAAAATGGTCTCTTTTGAAGTAAAAATAAAATCTGGAACCCCAGCTAATCCTGGAATATTCAGGAACAACTTAAGGCTAACTTCCTACTATTAAGTGATAACGTGGAAAACCTTCAAGCCCCATAAATCCTGA
The DNA here is from genome assembly GCF_019279795.1 of Protopterus annectens. Taxonomy (NCBI): domain Eukaryota; kingdom Metazoa; phylum Chordata; order Ceratodontiformes; family Protopteridae; genus Protopterus; species Protopterus annectens. Next base: position 1,493,990,556 of record NC_056733.1, on the reverse strand, counting down.
GAACACTGCTGCCTATACAGAACTGTTCGCAGAAACCCTGTACAAACATGTTAACAGCTGTACAGAGGCAGCTGTACCTACCAGGAAGAATTACAGAACTATCTCAAAAAAGAAGCCACCTTGGTAGAATCACAACATTGACAGGCAGTATAACAGAAGGAAGAAAATCATGGCAAAAATTAGGAGGTGCAGCACCCAGCAGGATAAAAGCATTCTCATCAAACTAAACAAACAATCAGAGGACAGATAGAGTCTACCAAAGCCAGGCCAAATTTGAGGTAAATTTGGCCTCCCAGGCCAAGGACAAGGATAAGACATCCTTTAGCTATGTCTGCAACCTCAAAGACAGTACACAGTTGTGTGCAGAGCCTGTTGCTAGTGGAGCCACCTATACTGAGCCAGAATATATAGCAAACCTACTGGCTGTCAAATTAAGCTCCAACTTTACCCATCTCTCCTCCTCAACCTCTCCTCAGGAAATACCGTCAAATATAACTCCTCCTACTGTCACTAGGAACAGGTCCTCAATGCTCCTTCTAAGGCCAAGAACACTGCATCAGTGGGCCCAGACAATATCCCAGGGTGCCCTCTAAATATAATGAAACATAACCTATCAAGCCCTCTCAGATTCCTATTTAACTGTAGCCTCCAAACAGGTTTTGTGCCTCATGAATGGAGAAAAGCAACAGTCTTCCCTCTGCACAAGGAGGGCCATCTATAGACCCTGGAAACTACAAAGCCATAAGTCTCACTAGTCTTCTATGCAAAGCCATGAAAAGAATTATCATGGACGTGATAAATAATGGCATTGGAAACCTCCAGAAACTGGACCCAACCCAATTTGGTTTCATCAAGGCTAGGTCATGCCTACTCAGGCTAGTGGACTTCTTTGAGAAGGTCACCAAAACAATGGATGAGGGCAAAATGATTCACACTGCCTACCTTGACCAGGCCAAGTCATTTGACACAATACCCCATTCAGGCATTGTTGACAAACTTAAGAGTTTAGGTACAAACCCTTATGACACTCGGTGGATACCAGCTGGCTCACAGATAGGACTCAGGAAGCTAGAACTGGGGAGTCCACCTCTACAAAAAGGCCAGTCACAAGTGGAGCCCTCAAGGATTAGTCCTGGGACTTCTCTTTTTTGGCATGTACTTCTCTGAAGTCAAGGCCAATGTCAGTGCCATCTAGCTGACTAACTTTGCAGGTGATTGCAAATCGGGAGCTGCCATTGAATCCCCCACTGACATAAATGGTCTCAAGAAGGGCTGACACAGACAAACAATTATGGCAGAGCCATGGACTAAAATTAAATGCCAAGAAATGCATAATAGTATCCTTTGGAAAGTCATCCACCCCTGATAACTATCATATTGACAGCACACCCCTAAAGTTCACCCAGTAGTCAGGGACTTGGGGACACACGTAGATAGTAATCTAACATTTGATTTGATCATTTCTTGGTCGCTGATTTTGTTGGATCTAGTTTATTTGACCCTTTATTTTGTGTGTTAACATTTAATCATCACATGTTTACAGTAGTGAGGAAATGATTCTATGTTGTGCAATTTGTAAACAAAGGTATGGCATCTAGGTCCAAGGAAGTCATTGTTCCACTGTATTCGACACTTATCAGACCTATCGAGTACAAGGCTCCCCCTTTGGTATATAACTAGCCAGGCATATCCAACTATTGGAATGTCCACAGAGGTTTGTCACTAAAAGAATACGCATAAGTAACATGTCCTATGCAAACCGCCTTAAGGCCTTATCACTCTATTCTATCTCCTATAGGCTGTGAGGGGTGATCTATGCCTGGCACACAAAGCATTAGCAGACCCCACTCTGATGGACCTCCTGCATATCTGCAAAACAAACAGCACCAGAATTACCCGTTCTAAAGACTTAAACCTTGCCTGTGATATAAATTGTACCTGCTGGAGAGGCAAGTATGTGTCCCTGAGACTATACCTTCTCTGGAACAGGCTTCCCATCCATGTGAAGCAGAGTTCCTCCCTACCCCAGTTCAAGTGTAAATGGATCAGGAACAGGAAATTCATCCCTGGTTTGGCACCCGTGTCTCTGATGGACACAGGCAGCCTGTAAATGGTTCATCTCCCAGGCCCCTGGTTGTAAATATTTCATCTCCCAAGCCCCTGCTTACACTTATCAGTTCTTTTCCGTTATTGGGACAGCACTTTAAACGCGGTTGCTGAGCTCCAAATCCAGTTACTTGTCATGTCTTTTTGGTTTGAATATAACCAGGTGTGTTTAAAATTATTTTACTACATAATAATTAACAAAGGCAATGTCATTTCTAAATTTTACACACACCTGGTTAAAAGACATGATAAGGCACTAGATTTGAGCTCAACAATCGCATTTAAAGTATTTCCTTCCTGTGTACCAAGCAGACAAGTCACAGGGATTGCCAGGTTTTCCACAAACTTCATTGTCCAAAATGTAGGGTTTATTATTTTTTTTTCTTAAAACCTTAAAAATATATTTTCCGTTAATGGGGCAGCAGTCAAAATGTTCGGTGATGTGAATGTGAAGCTTTCTTTTTTTTTCCAGGTTTAACTTTGTGTTCATCCTGACAGTATTACTGACTGCCTCTCTTCCCAGTTTGCTTATTTTACCTTTCTGCACGGGATTGATTTTTGCTTTTGTTCTCCCAGTACTAGTGATTTATCCTTGGCAACCATCGCTGCTTATGATGTTTTTTCCTCCGGCCTTAATTTGGCATTTGTTCTAGGACTGTTAATGATTTCCTCATAAGTCAGTGACGGTCACACACACATACACTTGTAGAAAGATCCCCTGTTCCTTAATAAATCGGTTGTACATCACAGACATCCTACACTGAGAAAATAAGGAAGTGCTCCTCTTTCCCACCACATGGTTAAGGGTCAGTGTCTTAACATTTGTAATGCTGTGAGGCATGTCTGTCAACCTAGACACACTGACAGTGGGAACCAAGGAGTTTCACGAATAACGACATGTTTTGAGAATGGTAAATGAAAAGTGGGAGCAACCATTATGGGACCAGCAGGCGAAATGTATGCTTGATCGGAAGTCAGAGCTGATGCTGTTTTTTTATGTTTTACTTTTGCCTTCATTCTCACACTGTTACTGATTTTGTGACATGTGAAAACCCTTAGAAAAATAGGAATGTGCTGAGATGGTGAACTGAAAATGTGGAGAAAGGGCTTGGGAAAATACGGCCATCTGTTGACAATGTGAACATGTAATTAGGCTGACAGTAGCGGTACTTCCCTGTTAGAACTGTTGCCCTGTTAACGGAAAAGTACCCACTTATCAAGGGTACCAGAGGGGGAGGGGTGCTGCATTCCTGAGTGTATCCTCCTTTGGTTGAGATGTCTAGTAACGACGAGCTTGTTATCGGCTTGCCAGCTATTCCCTGTTGTGTATCACCAGCACACCAATTTTTTTTTTAATGTATCATAGGCAGTTTAGTCTTCAAGGGTTGCAGGCACTGAATTTGTAGATGAAGTACTGAAATGCAAAATTGTTTGCCAGCAGCAGCCTTTTCATTTGTTACAGATCTCTTTAATCTGGAATTATTCAGATGTCTTTTACTTCTGCAAAGATAGTGCATATTGACTGATATTGGTGGATTATAATGACTGCAGTTTGAGTGGCCTTTTTATGGTTGAAATGTTCTGAAATGGGTAGCTCTGTCATTATTGGTTCATATGTTTTGTTTCACCGCTTACTAGCAAAAGCATTCAAAACTACAAACTTAAACACACTCTATCAAGTGGTGCTGTTGTATTAAAACAAGGAATATAATTTATTACAGTCAAGAAGGTGACTCAAAGAATACATCTACTTATGCATGGTCCTAAAAATGTGTTTATGGGGCCTATAGTATGGAAACAGCCCAAAGGTACACTTAATTATCCACTGGCCAGATGCATATAATATGAATGTGGGCTTCAGTGCAGTTTTAATGAATGTGAGTTTCAAGGAAGAGCAGTTTACTGTTGCTCATGCTAAGTGTTCTTTGTGAGACGATATTGTTTTGTTTAGCAAATGGCTATCAGTGTTTGCACTGTAAAATGTGAAATAAATGATTTAAATTAAATCCAAATATTTGTAATCATTGCAGAAGTGAAGAAAGTAGTATACACTCTGACAGGTTTGAACAGTGTTTTATAGTAACTGGGAAGAGAGAGAGAGAGTGAGAGGGACAAGTAAGTGTTATATAGTAACTAGGGAGAGAGAAACAGAGAGAGAGAGAGAGAAAGAGAAACACAAGTGATAGGACACTGGAATGACTGCAAGATGGGGAGATGCTGTTGGGTGGGGAGGGGCATTGATCCATTACCTTACCTATGGCCCCATTTGACCATGATCCAGCTGTGGAATAAGGGGATGAATGGCTATGGGGCGAGCAGTGGATGTTCTGTAGGAGAGGTGGAGTTTATTGATGGGAGACTGCAAAATTTTTTAAGGAAATCTGGAGAAAGTTTTGTTGTACCACATTGAATGGTGTTTTAGACAGGGTATCAGGAGGAGGTTTTCATCCTGTAAGAAGATTAACATCATCATCATTATCATCCCCCTTTTTCCCATTTATCATACATTGTGTTGGGGTATTGTGTTAACTGTTGCCATCTTTCTCGATTCAGTGCTACACTCCTGCCATCTTCGACACTCATGCCTGACTGTCACAGATCTTCTTTCACACAGTCTAGCCACCTCTTTGCTGGAAGTCCTCGTTTCCTCTTACCTTCTTTCTGTCTGCCCCACATCTTCTTCACCAGATTGTCTGCTGCTTTTCTGCACATATGTCTGAACCACTGTAATCTGTTCTCTTTGATCTTTTCTGCAATTGGAGCTATTTTGGCTTCTGCTCTTATGTCCTCATTTCTTCGTCTGTCCCACAGTGTGCATCCTACCACCCTTCTCACACTTCATTTCCATCACTTCTAGCTTCCTCATCTGCTCTGCCTTTACTGCCCAGGTTTTTGTACCATACAGTAGTACTGGTCACACCACTGACTTGTACACCTGACTTTTCAGCTTCTTTGGCATTCTTCTTTCATGGACTACACCTGGCACTCAATGCCAATTGGCTGCAGCTCCTCTGAATCTAGCTGTGACCTCTTCAGTCAAACTTCCCTGAAGTGCACATTATTGTGGATGAAAGCGCTTAATCAACTGTGTTCTATAATAAAGAAGAATTGAATTTTTGTTCGCGGGTGCTATTTTATCATCAGTTGGATCCGTTGACATTTTGGTGTGATTATTATTTATTGACATTTCTTTGGTTGACTTTATGCTATTTTTGGGGACTTCCCTTCTCCTCAATCACCCCTCCCAGATACTTGAAGCTATGAACCTGTTTGGTTCCACTTTCTTCCCTTTTATCTCAGTTCTCAGCTTCTTCTGATTTCTCCAAATTGCAGCCATTACCACAGTCTTATCTGTGTTTAGTTTCATCCCATTTGCCTTCAGTTTTGCATTCCATTCCCCTATCCTTTGCTGAAGTTCTTGCTCATAGTCTGCCTGTAATGCCACATCATCTCCATACAACAGCTTTGTTGATCTCTCCCCTCCAACCTGTTTGCTAATGTAGTCCATCAGTAGTATGAACAGCAGTGGGCTCAGAGCTGAGCCAGTCCCACTGGGAACTCCTCTGTGAGACCGAACACTGTTTGTACTTGAGTCATTGGGTCCTTGTACATAGCCTGCACTAATTCTACCAATGTTTCTGGAACTTTGAAACACCACAGTACTGCCCAAATCAGCTATCTTCTGACCTTGTCCTATGCTTTCTCCAAGTCTAGGAATGCTCAGTTGGACTCTTCCCCCATCTCTAGCTTCTTCCTAACTGTCTGTCTCACTGCAAACATCGGTTCAGTTGTGCTGCATCCTGATCTGACTCCAAACTGGTCATATCCCATCTTACATTCTACTACTCTGTGTATCTGTTTATCAATCACCCTGTCCAGAACTTTCCTGCAGTGTGGTAGGAGTTTGACTCCTCTGTACTGTCCATGGTTATGGATGTCTCCTTTGGTTCTAGTACACTGGCACAAGTATGCTTATTCTCCAGTCATCTGGGATATGCCTTTCTCTCTACACTGCTGTGAGTACCTTCAGGAGCCGTTTCTTCCCTATCTCACAAGTAAAACCAGCTGCAAAACATGAACTCAAAAGAGAAAACTTGCAGAGAAAACCAGTTTAATAAAAAGCAAAGCTTTCGGGCGTAACCCTTCTTCAATACTAATACATTCAAACACTAAACTCTAGAAGCTTAAATACAGGTCTAAAATCACATGACCAGCAGCCAAATGAAATCATGTGACAGAAAACAAATTATAAATTAAAGACATATACATATAAATATATTAAAAGATGTGTAGATACACAGTATAAAATATTTACTTTACAATATTACGTAGCTTAACTAACACAGGTTTTAAACTGACAGTGCTATTTAAACCAGGTGTGTCAGCAGCTAATCTCAATATCCATTCAAATTCTTTGAGCTCAAGGCGGTTGTTGACATCACCACCTCTTTCATTTGGACATAGAGCATCAATCACTCTAAACTTAAATGTATGTGTTTCACCACAAGTTTTAATATGTTTACATAGTGCATTATTGTCACAATTTCTCCTAATTTCAGAATTATGGTCTATAACACGTTCCTTAAGCTTACGTATTGTTTTTCCTACGTAAAATGAACTGCATGAGATGCAGGTAGCCAAATAAACCACAAAAGTGGTGTTACAAGTAGCTGTAATTTTAAAATTAAATACTTGTCCATTGGCAGGATGAGTGAAAATATCACTACCATTCCCTAAGATGTAAGCACAGGCAACACAGTTAAAGCATGGAAAAGTACCAGTTTTAGCAGCCAATTGTGTATTTAAGCTTCTAGAGTTTAGTGTTTGAATGTATTAGTATTGCTGAAGGGTTATGCCCGAAAGCTTTGCTTTTTATTAAACTGGTTTTCTCTGCAAGTTTTCTCTTTTGAGTTCGTGTTTTGCAGCTGGTTTTACTTGTGCTGTTACTGTTTCTGCTGTTATTGGGAATTCCTGTTGGAGGTCTATCTCGCAGCCCTTAGCCTGGATATGGCAGTTGGAACTAGCTTGAATTCTTTAAAGTCTCTGATTAATATTGAGACCAACCCTTTACTGAACTGTGTGGACTCTACAAACTCTGCTACTTCGTCTGATGTTGTTCCTGAGCCAGAAAGCCTGGCAGAGTTTCATAAAATCTTGCAACAATTAGAGAGAAAGGTAACTGCATTTAAACGCTTGCAGTGGCAGCGTTTTAGCTTTTTAGCTTATGTGGAAAGAGGTATTGTCCCACGTGGGCTTAGGATTCTTAAAATGCCTTCATATGGCAATACTTTTTCTGAACTTTTAAAATCATGGCAACAGTTGAACATCAAGTTATCTTTAGACTATATGTGCTTAATGAATGATTTCTTTGTTAAAATAGAAGATGAATATAAAAAAGAAATCTTCACCATGGAAAATGCCATTATGGAACTTTCTGTTTTTTCTAAGTTAATTCATGTCTATCAGCAAATGCTAGATAGACTGCATACCCTCGACATAAGAATGGAAGCTACTAAGAAACGTAAACTTTTACGTGACATTGGGGACTTCCAAAAGGGGAATATTTTCTCTTGGCCTAAATCTGATTATCATACAACCTCTAATTATCAAAAGCCTACTTATAAAGAAGCACTTGATGCCTTAGACACTTTTGATGAACCTGTATGCAACACTAATGTCGTAGAAATACCTACAACTAAAGAGATTCCCCCCAATACAACATCTGATGGGATAGTCCAACCTACACCTACATCTGTAACCAGCAGCGCATGCGCATCTGTTGGGATACGAAGTAAGAATGATGGCGCTGACAACGTGAATACGCTAACTGGAAAAAAGACTCAACAACTTACTTTTAGCTTTGTACCTAAGCGTTTTCAGTTAGAACAACCAGAAGCAGTTGGAAATAAATCCCCCAAGTCGAGGGGCTTGTTATCTACACAAATTACATCTACAAACAAAAGGAAGAATCAAAGCCCTTTAGGACTGAACAAAGTAAGTCGCAAATGAACAGTGTATTAAACCTCTCCACTTTTGAATTACAATCAGCGCACCTTTCGCTTTTCAGTAAAGGTTTTAAATTTATACCATATGGTTGTGACAATATTGTCTCTGCTTTAACAGAATTAAAAATATTTGTTCGAAATCTCAACTTAAGACTGCTATTTGGTAATACTCCTGTGCCTGAAAAATGTTGTAAACGTAGTAGCACTTTTATGCCAGTTAGTGTTCCTGTACTAAAGGCTTTTCATGACATTTGCGAGTTTCAGATTAGAGAACTCTATTTAAAACCTGTTAAAAACAAGGCATATAATTTAAGCTTCTCTGAGTATAAAGCCTTAAAAAGTTTACAACAATGTAATGACATTATTATAAAACAAGGTGATAAAGGTGGCAAGGCTGTCTTAATGAATCGTGATAATTATTTTTCAGCTGTTTCTCTGCTTTTAAATGATGATACTGCCTTTAAAGTTATCACTAGAACTGATGTAAAAAATTGTATAAGTTATGTGAACATGGTTGTGTATGAGCTGCAGCTTAATAATGACATAGATATTGATCTTTTTAACTATTTTACAGTACCTTGTCCTCTGATTCCACATTTATATGGGATCCCTAAGATTCATAAATCCCTGGAAAATCCACCCATGAGACCGATTGTCTCTGGAGGTGGTTAGGTTACTGAACCCATATCAATTTATTTGCATAGGCAATTAGAAGTTTATTTACCTAAATGTAGTTCTATTCTAAAGGATACTTGTGATTTATTGTCAAAGCTACGGGTATGGTATAATAATGTAAAAACTGATTTAAATACCAAGAAATATTATTTAGTGACGCTTGATATCATGTCCCTTTTCACAGTTATCCCCAATGATGTGGGAATAGAACTACTTAGAGAATTTTTGTCTTCTCAACCTAGTCCTGACCATATCATTAGTAATATCTGTTGCCTTATGGATGTAGTTCTGAGGAACAGTGTGTTTATGTTTAATAATACCTTATTTCTTCAGTTAACAGGCGTAGCTATGGGCACTTCCGTAGCAAATACTTACGCCAATTTAGTGCTTTACCAATGGGAATGCAATTATTTGTTTAATGCACAAAATCTATTTTTTAGTAACATTAGTTTCTATCAGCGATTTGTAGACGATTGTCTACTAATATGGAATGGTACTTTGGATGATTTGAATATTTTCATTGATTATTTAAATTCTAGTACTAATTTTTTGAAATTTAAAATGGATGTGTCTGATAGCAGCATATGTTTTTTAGATGTCAAACTGCAATTGAATGATGGCATATTAAACACTAGTATTTATAGAAAGGATGTTAGTAATGGAAGATATACGCATCACAGTAGTATGCACGCGCCACATGTCTTTAAAGGTGTAGCAAAATCACAATTTATTAGAGCAAGTAGACTAACTACTGATAATACTACATTTGTTTCACAACTTGATAATATGGTAGAGGACTTTTTTTGTAGTGGATATGATATGAATTTATTATCCAAGCTTAAATCTGATGTAATGGAGGCTAGGCAGACATCACTTATACCAACTTTTTTGGAAGATAGGTCAAGCCTCACAGATAGTCAGTGTAATAACACCATTACTCAACATGAAATAAGGTACGTCACAACTTTTAATGGTAGGTCAAGTTCAATTAGACAAATTATTAACAGGAACTGGCCCATTCTGATGGCATTGGATGAACTAAAACTATATTGGGCACCAAGCCACATTTTACATATAAAAATATGAGGACGATTAAAAGTTTACTCTGTTATAAAGATTTTTATAGACCCTGTTATACACAATTGGCTGCTAAAACTGGTACTTTTCCATGCTTTAACTGTGTTGCCTGTGCTTACATCTTAGGGAATGGTAGTGATATTTTCACTCATCCTGCCAATGGACAAGTATTTAATTTTAAAATTACAGCTACTTGTAACACCACTTTTGTGGTTTATTTGGCTACCTGCATCTCATGCAGTTCATTTTACGTGGGAAAACAATACGTAAGCTTAAGGAACGTGTTATAGACCATAATTCTGAAATTAGGAGAAATTGTGACAATAATGCACTATGTAAACATATTAAAACTTGTGGTGAAACACATACATTTAAGTTTAGAGTGATTGATGCTCTATGTCCAAATGAAAGAGGTGGTGATGTCAACAACCGCCTTGAGCTCAAAGAATTTGAATGGATATTGAGATTAGCTGCTGACACTCATCCTGGTTTAAATAGCACTGTCAGTTTAAAACATGTGTTAGTTAAGCTACGTAATATTGTAAAGTAAATATTTTATACTGTGTATCTACACATCTTTTAATATATTTATATGTATATGTCTTTAATTTATAATTTGTTTTCTGCCACATGATTTCATTTGGCTGCTGGTCATGTGATTTTAGACCTGTATTTAAGCTTCTAGAGTTTAGTGTTTGAATGTATTAGTATTGAAGAAGGGTTACGCCCGAAAGCTTTGCTTTTTATTAAACTGGTTTTCTCTGCAAGTTTTCTCTTCCCTATCTCACCCAGCATCTTTATCATATCTGCTGTGACCTCATCTGAGCCTGCTGCTTTTTTCCTGACTTCATTTTCATTAGTGCTATTCTTACTTCTTCTAGAGTGGCCTCCTCTTTTTCTGTCATCATAGGCTACATCTGGGGCAGTACAGCTTCTGTGGGGTTTTCTTATAGGTTCATAGGTAGGTACTAGGCTATTGGCCCTAGAGCCTATACAAGCCTAGCCAAAAATGTACCCTGGCTTTTGCCACCCAAGAAAATTATTTTCCTGTGCCCCTGTCTAGCAGAAACACAGAAGTGATCCCCGGGGTGAATTTCCTATTACCCATCCAATCATCAAGATTTTTCTTGAAGAGTGATAATGAGGAGCTCTGTTTGACATTGATAGGTAGTTTGTTCCAGAGTATGGGAAGTCTCTGGGACAGGAATCTATCCCTCCAGCATTTTCTGTTTATTGTGGCGACAAGGTTTAGGTCCCTAGAGTGTGTAGCTCGGAGGGATTGGGATTTCTTTAAGTGGAGCATGTCCAACAGCTCTGGGTTTGACATAGCTTTGTATCTTAGGCAGAGATCGCCTCTGAGTAGGCAATATGCGACAGAGTAAAGCTGGAGTTTTTTGAGACAGTCTGCGTAAGGCATCTGTTTGAGGCCAGTAATCCTCTTTGTGAGGTATTTTTGCGGCCTTTCCAGTTGTTGTAGATGTCTTGTCAGGTACATACCAAAAGGGGCATTGTACTCTATAATGGGTCTAATGAGTGATGAGTAGAGGGGAACAATGACCTCTTTTTTTCTGGATGAGAAACCTTTTGTGATGCGGTGTGCCACGTAGAAGGATTTCCTGACCACTTTGATGATGTGATTATCAAAGGAGAGACTACTGTCCACCTGTGTCCCAAGGTCTGTTATCACACTTTCGGTGTTAAGTAGACTACCGCCTATGTGGTAGTTCATGGGTACAGAATTTTTACCAAAGGGGATGACAATGCACTTTTTGGCATTGAGCTTGAGACCATGTCTTTGACACCAGGCATCTGTCTCATTGAGGCCCTTTTGTAAGAAGTCCACATTATTAGGAGTTTAAATTATGGCTCCTAGTTTGCAGTCATCAGCAAATTTAGTTAGCCAAAGACCTTGTGTGTTAGCCTGTACATCAGAGAAGTAGATACTAAACAGGAGAGGACCCAGGACTGAACCCTGTGGTACTCCACTTGTCACTGGTCTGAAGTCTGATTTGGAGTCTGCTACTTTCACAGTGGGGGTTCTTTCAGTAAGCCAGTTGGCAACCCATCTTGTGACATAGGGATTTATACCTAGTTTAGTGAGTTTATCTATAATTCCAGAGTGGGGGATGGTGTCGAATGCCTTGGCGAGCTCTAGATAGGCTGTGTGAACCACCTTACCCTCATCTATGGCTTTGGTGACTACTTCAAAGAAGTCTATCAGGTTTAGGAGACATGCTCTGCCTTTTACAAACCCAAACTGTGTGGGGTCCAGGGTTTGGAGATCTCCAATGTCTTTGTTTATGAGTTCCATGATGATACGTTCCTTGGCCTTGCAGACGAGGCTCTTCAGGCTAATGGGGTGGTAGTTCCCAGGGTCTGTTGTGGCCCCCCCTTTGTGGAGTGGGATAACTGTTGCAGTGCGCCATTCAATGGGCACAAAGCCTGAGGTGAGGCTATGATTGAACATGGTACTTAGGTGGGGTGCCAGTTCATTCTGTAGTTAATGTAGAAGGCAGCCTGGGATGTTGTCAGGTCCCATGGATGCTGAGTTCTTGGCTTTGGAGAGTGAAGTTTTTACTTGTGCAGCCATGATTACAGGAACTTTGCATTCTTCCGGTATAAAGATGGGCCCTTTAGGGGGTGAGAGGGGGTAAAGTTAGCACTGAACCTATCTGCCAGGATGTTGGCAATATCAGTTGGTTCTGTATATTTAGTGTCATTGTGCTGTAACTCAGAGCAGATCTGAGTATTGCCATTGAGATTTTTGACATAGCTATAGAATGCTTTGTGGTTGTCTTTAGAATCAGTGGCAATTTTGTTTTCATAACTAGCTTTGGAGGATTTTATGAGGGATCTCAGCTTCTTACTGAGGCTGACCAGGGAGTTCCTTCAATCGTGGGATTTTACTCTTTTTTGCAACAGTTTCTTTCTTCTGTTGTAGAGTTTGTTTATGGCAGAAGACCACCAGATTGGCTTCCTTTTTTTGGAGGATAGCATTTTGGTTCTGTTAGGGATAGCACGATCCATGCACTCGTGTAAGTGCTTATAAAGTGCATTTGTGTAGAATTCAGCAGTCGTACCTCTATTGTCCATCTGCATGGGTGTCATGAAGTTTGCCACTTTTGTCTTAAGAAGTGTGAAGTTGGCTTTGGAGAAATTTTTTACGGTTGTTTTCCTAATGGGGGGGGGGGCGGGATGTGGATGTCTAGGGTGATTAGCTTGTGGTCGGATCTGACCAACGAAGAGCTGACCTCTGGTGTGGAATACCAGTCACCCATGTTGGTGATGACCAGGTCTAGGATATTGCTGCCTCTGGTGGGGATGTGGATAAGTTGATCCAAAGCGTTGGAATTGATGATTTCCAGAAAACGTTGAGCAAAAAAGTTGGTACAGGAGTAGTTTTCCCAGTTAATGGTAGGGTAGTTGAAATCACCCATTATTAGAGTGTTGGGTTGTACCTTAGTATTTTCCAGTGTATCAAGAAAAGAGATGTGGGAATCCTGGGGCATGGTGGGGGGTCTGTAGCAAGCTACAATCTGGATTGCAGTTTTGCCCAGAGTTAGTTGAACTTGGATAATCTCGGATGCATTATGCTGAGCAACTAGCTTGGAGGTGTGGATATCCTTAATGAATATGGACACGCCTCCACCTTTAGTGTTTCGGTCCGGGTTTGGTGGCCGAAAGGTGTGGAATGAATTATAGCCTGGTAATGCAGGGGTGCTCTCTGGAGCTTTGAACCAGGTCTCTGTCACTGCACAGATGTCAATGTTCTCCATTTTAAGGAGTGCCTCGAGTGAGTGCATTTTGAGGTTTAGACTTCTAGCATTGAGTAGCATTACCCTCAGATTTTGCTTGCTTGTACCTGTTACGGTGGTGAATTTGTCATTTGAACCTTGTCTAAAAAAGGCACTATAGGGGTAGCAAGAGCCTTTACCAGTATCCGGAATCCCAAGGGTGACAGGTGCAGGCCATCTCTGGCAAAGCAGCGTGGTCTGTCGATCATGTCATCCCAGGCAGACAGATACTGGATTCCCCTAGAATGACACCAGAAACTTAGCCAATTGTTAAAGTCAATCATTTTGTCCTTGTACTGTGGTGTCATTCTGGGTGATGGCAGGATGCTACTCAGGGCTAGGGTCATACCGGCCTGGGCTACAAGATCAGAGAGCTCCTCCATGTCTCTTTTCATGTAGTCCAGGGAGGTACGTCTCAGGTCATTCACACCAACATGGACAATGACAGAGTCATATTTGTACTTGTTGTGGAGTGACCCGAGTGCATGCATTATGTGGCGGATCCTGGCACCTGACAGGCAGCTGACAGTAAGTTTTTCCTTGTTTAGCCTGGTGAGTGGAATATCAGTGTGCCTGACTATAGTCACCTCTTCATTCAGAAGCTGCTGGAAGTACTCCTTCCATCTGCCTTTGATGTCCTGTGGACTGTTGATCAGGCTGTTGCTGGCATCCCTTATAAAGGGTGTCTGACTATCTTCTTTATCTTTTTGTCTTTGCCTTGCAACCTGTTATAGTTTCTTTTTGCCACCTACTGAGTTACTTTCCAGAAGCTGGCAGAGTGCCTCCAATGCCCTGTTCTCTGCTATTGCAACCCCTTTCTTAGCTTCTTTATTAGCCAACCAGTATTCCTTCCTAGTCTAGTTGGCCTTTTCTATCTTCCACTTTTTCCTTCACTCCTCCTTTCTTTTGATGACTACCTTGACATCTGCCTTCCACCATCAGCTTTCCTTATGTACCTTTTTCCATACCTGCCTCGGCCACACATCAGTTCTGTAGTCCTCACACTTGCTGACTTGAGGCGCTGCCATTCTTCTTCAACTCCACCTATTTTTTCCTCTTCTTGGGGTGCTAGAGCTCTGAGTAATTCCTTGAACTGTTGTACTTTCTCTCCAATGAACTTCCAGGTCTTCAGCCTGGTCTCTGTTGACATTAGAGCTTAGAGAGGGTTAACCTCTTTTCAAAAATGTTTGAAGGGAATGTTAGAAGGTAATTTGTTTCTTTGTTTGGAGATTTCTTTTGTTCTCTCTAATGGACTGGTCTAAGTTTCATGGGAAACAGTTTTCTACTGAATGTTTCTAGCAAGGTTATACATTCTTGAAATTGCTGGAAAATTACTTAAGAAATGTGCTTGGAAGTGTTTGCGTAGGTATTTTTATATCCCAAGCAGACTCCAAATAATTTTTCCTCAGGTAGATTGCAGATGTTAGACATGTGACAGGAAAGAAAGAGGTAATTAAGAACATATTTTTTCAGAATGTAATGAGTTGGCAGACTAAAAATTCCCTGCAGACTACTGTATCAGAAATACCGGGTGAGCAAATTGGTCTAACTAAGGAAATTATTGTTTGAGCTGTGATACAGCCTTCAAACTGCCTAGACATAGTAAGGCCTTGCTGAGTGTAATTATGGTGGCTCCAAAAAAAAAACAGTTACTAGAAAATGGAAATCAAGGTCTGAACCAACCATGCTAGAAGTATTTAATGTAGTAGCAGAGGTAAAAGAACTGGAAGCAGGATGTTTATAAAAGGGTAGGAGGCTGGGAGGAAATTGCTTAGGAAAGATGAGGATTGTGGGAACAATACATGAGAAATAATGTTTTGGAAGAGCAATGAGGTTTTAGTGAAGGCAAGAACTGAATGAGCTATATAATGTTTGTCTGGCAATGACTGTGTGAAAGATTATGTGTTAATGTTTACATCTGAAAATATGTCAGTATGGTTTGTTTTCATTTATATAAATGTATGTTTGCCTAAGTCATAAGTGATAATTCAGTAAATATGTTTCTTTAAAAAAAAGTTACATGTAATGACTGTGTTGAATTGGTGAAAGAAGTGTGTTTGGAAATGCTTTAGCATAATGTCTGTATAAAAAAATATTGGCAAAAGGAATATGTTAAGAAGTTTTGTTGCAATACATATTTTACAAACTAGATCTCTGAGAAAACAGGTCAGACATTTCTGACTTTTGTGCACTGGAATACGGTGTTAGTATATTATGTTCTGAACTGAGGATCTGATGTCTTTTTTTGTCGGGTTCAACCTTTGGGTTATTAGATCCGACCAGATCCAACCTGAGCTTTAAGAAGTTGTGGATCCAGGGCTCTGGCTTCTCCCCTATCCATAATCCCTTTCTTCAGTCACTTACCTCAAATCTTGTTTGCTGCCTGGTCAAGAAGATCATGTTTTCGAGGGCTTTGATTGACAGTGTATAGCTAAGTACCTTTTTTCTTCTATGTGCCTTTTTTGGCAGTCTGCTCCTTTCCTTCCTTTAGTTACATCTACATTTAAAATACACACACACACACACACACACACACACACACACACACACACACACACACACGCCACACATATCCTTTCCCTGTTTGTCTGATTGTTATGACTGAGGAAGTTAATTCCCTTTAGTACAGAAGTATATTGTTATGTTCTGTTTTCTGTGTTAAATAGTTTGCTGTTTAGTGCCGCTGGATTTTGGTATATCAGATCATTCTGTGTGATGATATCTTGCCAACTGATATGTCAGACAAGATTCAAAGCTTTACAAACTGTACAACCTGCGGGAATAAGATACCACCACAGGACCTGCACTTCCTTTTTGTATACTGCCTGTGGCAGCATATCTAGATGCAGAGTGTGAGGCTTGCCTTTGTTTCAGTTCCAGGGTCATTCAGTGCCACAGAGATAAACTTGAGTGTTAAAAGTTTTGATCCCTCAGTCAGGAAAATCCACTCAGCCCTTAATTTCCGCTACACCTTCTGAAACCCTAGTTAAGACAATGGAGAAATCTAAACAAAAGGACAAGTCCAAATTAAGGACAGAGACAATTCTAAATCATCTGCAAAGCAATCAGATAAATCTAGAAAATGGTCTCTGGTCCATTCAGAACCATTTGGTCCAGCACTGAAGATGTCTCCACTGATGGATCTGACTCCCTCTAGGATCCATTCACCATCACCTCCTCCTCATTTTTCTCCAGAGCAGGTGAGTCCTCAGCTCCATTCACCTTTTCTTCAGGAGAGGCACTCATCCAGAGCACCATCAGTGGCTTTTTCCTCCAGGTCCATTCAGTCATTGAGGAGCCTTACTGAAGCAGACATTGACAGGATAATGTGGAGATGTCTTTAGATGCAAATTCAAGTAGGGGTTCTCCCTGCTCTTTCCATACAGACATTACAAGAAATGCTCCAACAATCCCTCCACTAATTTTTCCAATTCTGATCCATCTTTCAAGTCCAAGTCCCATGGATCCAAGCATCCCAGGAACACCCACGTCAGAGCCAACAATCCTCGCGACTTCAACATCAACTTTGTTCCTTACTTTCTCGACTCTGATGCAAGCGGACCGAGAAGAGTCTTGGAGCTGAAATATCAGTGCGGGGGCTTGAGTTGCAGATTCAGTTACGAAACTCACTCACAAGAACCAAGCAACAAACTGGAAAAATGTTAACCCAGAAAGTCCTCAAACAATCAAGTACACACAAAAGTCCTGGGAACATATACCAGGCAGAAACTTGCTATACCAAATAATTCTTTGAAAAATGTTCTCCTTGAGCAAGTCTTGAATAATAAAAACACAGCTTTATTACGAAAATGCAGTAGGTAAGCACTTTCATGGGACTACCTCCCACTTCATCAGACCATTACAATAGCAGTACTATCCACTTATTTATAATCATAATAATCAGATCATAATAATACATCTGAACACCCTGATACAGGGATAAAGTTTACATTTAAAGTTACGGCCACTTGCAGCACTCAAAATATAGTATATTTAGCTATCTGTAACGTGTGTTCATCTTACTATATAGGTAAGACGAATAGGGAATTTAAAAAAAGGATAAGAGAACATTTATTAAGCATCAGGAACGTAGATAAAACTAATGCTTTGGCCAAACGTGTTGAAAATGGGTTCATACATAATTTTAGATTTATGGCCATTGAAGTGGTTAGTGAAAATGTAGAGGGGGAGATATAATCAACAAAACAGAAATGTCAGAAGTAAGGTGGATAGTCAGGTTAAGAGGCAACAGAGGTAAGGGATTAAATGACAGGATACCATTAAAGCCTATAATAAAGAACAGGTCTCTACGTTAATGAGACCCAGTATGAAAAGGAATTATGCTAGCAGTAGTATTAATCATGTATGTTAAATCAAAGTTATGAAGTTTATAACAGAATGGTGCATATTTAGGATGAAATTGAAGTATGACATGGGAAACAGTTAAAGGATTCATTTTATTATTTTTATGTATGTATTTTATATTTTTTATATACTTGTATATGTGTTTTTATATTAGTAATGTTTGAACAGAACAATGCAAGTGATTCAAGTAGAGATGAATATCTCTTTAAAATGAATGGGTAATTACTATTTAATTGGTATTACCAATTTAACTTGCCTTATAAATAAGTGGATAGTACTGCTATTGTAATGGTCTGATGAAGTGGGAGGTAGTCCCATGAAAGCGCTTACCTACTGCATTTTAGTAATAAAGCTGTGTTTTTGTTCTACAAGACTTGCTCAAGGAGAACATTTTTCAAAGAATTATTTGGTATAGCAAGTTTCTGCCTGGTATATGTTCCCAGGACTTTTGTGTGTACTCAGTACAGAAACCTATGGAACCATCTCTTTCGCTTGACACGTCCTGCACTGCATAGTTGCACTCTAATGTTGTATTCAGATCTGGGAAGAGTTAGGTTGGGGTTAGGTACTTGCTTCATCTCACCATGATGGTGTGGGATTGTCTTTGGGTCCATTCTTTTCTTTCGCAGTCAAGGTTTTTGAAAAGATTCCTGCTAGGCCAAGGGAAGAGGTGCTTTCCATATGCTTGGCTCAATCCCAACCACTTTTGGAGATTCCATATGACTCAGGACATCAATGTTGTCAGCGACCATTTCCAGAAGGCCGATTGAGGCAGGGTCCTAGGAAACAGATATGTAAGAAGAGACATTTAGATTTGTCTCTGTAATCAGTCACTGAAGACACAGAATTTGGATAATGGGGATGGGTTCCCAAGATCCCCTCTGGAGGATGTCACCTTTGGTGACATTTTGGAATTGATGAAGCAACGAGGGGGTTGGTGCAGTGATACATGCTCCTGTATCGACTGTGTGCTCCTCGAGACTTTTGGAGCTGGCTGTTCTACCTTCTGGGTGATACCGTCTGCTAATGCACTTATTCAGCTAGTAGCTCAGAAGGCTTGGAAGGATCCTGACAGAGTGGAGCCAAACCTTAAGAGGCTGCACAAGATTTTGGTTGCACCTAAGGACAGACCACACTGGAGCAAGAATCCTCATTATACTGAATGATGGGTCTGATAAGGAACGAATAAAATAGCGCTATGATGTCCTTGGATTTGGATGCCATGCCCTTACTTATAAGTTGGGCAACATAGAATTAGCTTGGGTGGCAGTTTTCCTAAAAGACATTATAATGCATTTCTTGGCACTGGGTTTTAATCTGTGACTTTGGCACTAATCATGTGTCTGTGTTAGATCCTCTTGTAATTTTTTTGCATCATGGGGGAATCTATGATAGCTCCCAATTTGCAGTCATCTGGGAATTTGGTCAGCGAAAGGCCTTGACATTAGCCTTTACCTCCAAGAATTATATGACAATTAAGAACAAGCCCAGCATGGAGCCCTGCGGTACCCATCTGGTGACCAGTCTCTTAGTTGGTGGTGTATCACCAATCCTGGCTTTTTGGGTCCTGTCTGTGAGCCAGTTGGCAATTCAGCGAGTTATATAGGGGTTTATGCCCAGTTCAGTGAGTTTGTCAACTATACAAGAGTGGGGTATCGTATCGAATGCCTTAGCCAGGTCCAGATTTGCAGTATGCACTGTTTTCCCCTCATCCATTGCTTTGGCGATCTTCTCAAAGAAGTCCACCAGGTTTAGTAGGCATGACCTTCCCTAGACAAAGCCAAACCAAGTTGGGTCCAGTGTCTGAAGATTGTCTATGTTTTTGTTCATTATTTCCATGATAATTCATTCCATGGCTTTGCATAGCAGACTAGTCAGACTAATAGGTTTTTAGTTTCTGGGGTCAGTTGTGTTCCACCCTTGTGAAATGTGATAACCATTGCAGTCCTCCTTTTTCATGTTATAGTTGAAAAGTGACTCAAGTGGTCCTGATAGATCATATTTCCAGCTATTTAGAAGGCATCCCAGGATATTGTCAGGACCACTGAGGCTGCGTTTTTGGCCTTAGAAAGTGCTGCCAGAACCTGCTTCCTGTTAATAGTTGGGTGGGTTATACTAGTACGTATTTCATGGAGGGAGGCGGGGAGGAGGAATTTAAGCTGAATTTGTCAGCCATCAAATTTGCTATTGCTATGTCATTCTGCTTATTGAAGTTGATGCCACTGACCACCAGTTTGGCTCACTGATGTGTGCTGCCTTTGAGGTTTCTGACATAGCTGTAGAAGGCCTTTGGTTTTCTTTAACCTATGAGGTTACCTTGACCTTGTCATTGGCCTTAGACTTAATTAGCCTTCTTTGTTTCCTGTTTAGTTTAATTACAGAGCTTCTATATTTATGGGAGTTGCTCTTCCTGATTTTAGCAATATTTTTTTTTCCTTTTGTTATATACCCTATTAAGGTTAGGATTTCACCAGTGTGATTTGTTTTCAGAGATTGTTTTGGACTTACATCTAGTAGGTACAGCAACCTCTAGACAGCCATTTACATGGTTGTACAGGGTCTCTGTGAACAACTCTACATAGTTGGTTGTGAACTCGGGATTGGGAAGGGCATTGAAGTTTAATAAACTATTGCTTATTAGGGCATAGTTTGCTTTGGAGTAGTTACTGTTATAGGGTTCGCTGGGGTTACTGAGTTGACTTTTATTTCAAAGGAGGCAGCTTTGTGGTCAGACCTCACCAGTGAAGGCGTGATACTGGGTGGATGCAGTGCTCTCCCATATTGGTGAGTACCAGCTCCAGAATGTTTCTGGTGGGTGTGAGCACTATCTGGTCAAGGGTACTTGTGTTAATAAAGTCCAGAAATCATTGTGATTGCAAGTATGAGACAGTGTATGTTTCCCAGTCTATAGAGGGGTAGTTAGTCGACCATGAATAGGGTATTTGGTTTATTGGTGAGCTGCAGTAAGTCTGGGTATGGGCTATGGGATTCTAAGGACATAGAGAGTAACCTATAGCTTGCTTGGGTATGTTATGGGACTTTTTTCATTTGCACATGGATAAACCCCAGAACATCATCCTGTTTAATGAGGGTACAGTCATGCTTGTTGCCAATATATATTGAGACCCCCCCACCTTTTATCCTAGTCTGTGCAGCTGATGGTCTAAATGTATGGAAGGCACTGAAACCTTGCACTGCATGAGTACTTCTGCAGATTTAAACCATATCTTGGCAATGGCACAGATGCCTATATTCTCCAGAATGAGGAGAGCTTGTAGGGTGTGGAGTTTCTTCTTTAGGCTCCTAACATTGAGCCTAAAGAAGAAACCTTTAGGTTTCTTTGGGTTTTATTTGCTATGTTGGTAGGTTTGTCAATTTGGCATTGCCTAAAAAAGGCTCTAAGGAGATAAAGTTTTAGCCAATATTTGTAAGATTAGGAGAAACAGGTGCAGACCATACTTTGCAAAGTAACATGGTGTTTTAATCGTATCCTTCCATGCTGACAAATATTGAATCCACCTGGAAGGACACCAGAAAATAAGTCAGTTATTGAAGTCAGTCATCATTTGTTCATACTGTGGCATCAGCCTTAATGAAGGTAGAATGCTGCTCAGTGCAAGGCACATACCTGCCTAAGACACATATTCAGAGAGATCAGCGTACTTCAGAAATGTTGCTACACAAGATATTTTGAAAACTGCCATATGGGCTTATTTCTACACATTTACAATGCATTACAAGCTGGGACCATTCTCCAAAGGTAAGACAGATTTCGGCATGGACATACATGGTAACTCAGTAACTGTGGCCCCATGTTTTTCCAAATATCATTTGAGGAATCTTCTAAAAAGGATTTAGTGTTACAGTGATCTTCCTGAAGAAGGTAGTACATTTTTGTAAGAGACTTACCATCTTTGAATGAGGTCACTATAATTATACAGTGATAGTTCATTACTGTTCACAAACACGCATGCTGATTGGTCAGCCAAATCTGCATGCCCATTGCAAATCGAGTATATACCAATAGAAAAAGTCCAGTTGCTGAAATACCATTGAGTGGCCAGAGTTTCTTATGTTAGTCTGTGCTACAGAGGCATATGTCTCAACTGTCCAGATTGTCACACACAGTCTAGATTTTTGCCTCATATTTTGGGTCTGTTCCTCATAAAATTTGTTTTTTTTTCAACAAAACACTGAGGAGTGAAGTCACTAAATAATGACACACATTTCAGTTTCAGACATATTCTTCAGTCAATGCACAATAATACAGATCTTGTTATTCTAGCAGCTTTCTGAGTTTGCATGAGCAACATTTACAATCAATTCCTATTTGGGGGCAGTTGTCCCCATTATTTAAGGCTTTGTCCACATTTCTGTTTTTTTAAAAAAACAAGAAATATCTTTATTAAATTATCACTTATGACACAGGCAATCATACATGTATGTAAATGAAAACAAATAACATTGACATATTTTACTTGCAAACATTATACATCACTTATAATCTATCAAGTCATTGTCAGTCAAACATTACATATCTCATTCAAATCCTGCTTTCTTTTAAACCTCATTCCTCCTCTAAAATGTTATTCTGCATGTATTGTTCCATGAGTCACATTTGTTTCTATATAATATGCCCCTACCCTTTCCTAAAGATCTAATTTCCAGTTGTTTTATTTCTGTTACTATATTCACCACTTCTAGTATAGTTGGTTTAGACTTTGATTTCCATTTTCTAGTAACTGCTTTTTTGCCAGTCACCATAATTAGACTCAGAAGGGCCTTACTAAGTCTAGGCAATTCTTATTCTGTATCATAGCTCAAAAAATAATTTCCTTAGTTATACCACTAATTTGTTCACCCAGTACTTCTGATAGAGTAGTCTGCAGGGAATTCTTAAAGTCTGCCAACTCATTACACTCTAAAAAATATGTTTCCAACTACCTCTTTCTTCCCCATCACACCTCCAGCATTTGCTGTGTACCTGAGGAAAAATTCTTTAGAGTCTCCTTGGAGTATAAAAATACCTATATAAACACTTCCAAGCAAAGATCCTAAATCTTCTAGACTTTGTTGCATATTTGGGAGTCATACATATATCCCCCATTGTTTATTTGTGAATTGCTTATCCAATCTCTCTTCCCAATCCTTTCTAACCTTCTCTGATTGATTGTTATAGTTATCATGCAATATTTTATATGCTGTACCATTGGGTCTATATTGGAACATCGAAGTTTTTTTAGCGCAGTACAGTGAAGATTGGAATATTTGCCATTTCCTCAATGTAGTGTGGTCTTGGAGTTGGAATATATATTTAGCGGGGGGTGGGGGAGGTGCAGCCCCCCACAGTAATGTTTTTGAGTTTCTGCATTTTCGCTCATGTGAGCGTTCGCTATTTAGAACATTTGATGTTCTAATGTAGATCCGTACCATTTATACCTTTTTTAGCAGCAGTTTCTGTTCTAAATTCTACTAAAAACTCTACCAGTGCTGGTCTTTCAGTTAGGATCCCCCTGTTTCTTTCTGTTTGCCTATACTGTGATATCAGTCCTTGATTGGGAAGGCAATCTCTAGCCTGCAGTCCAAATAGGCTCTTGCCCTCTTCCCATTCTGTCACCTTTCCCTCTCTAATTATTTGCTCCCAATACATTGGTTCCTTTGCCCATTTTTTCCAGTAAATTCCAGACCCCTCTTGCCTGTTGTCTATATCCTTAATTGCAGTCATCCGTGTTACAAAACCTTTCTCCATTCCTGTGTTGGCTTAGTTCTTAAAATACTTTCTGCTACTTTATGAATATAGTATTCTGCATGGTTAATGATATTCTCCTTAAGGATATGCATCCAAAGTCTCGGTCTCTCCGTGTTTCTTGAGCTTCTCCCCTCCCCTTTTCATCATCATCCCTTTCCATTTTGAATTACAGCTTTGTGCTTGTGCTACGTATAGGAGCCATAACTGTGGCTGCTCTGAAACATGCTTTCAAATCAGGTAATCCCAAACCACCTTAGTCTATTGGAAGGATCAGCTTATCCCACTTGACTCTCACCATCTTTTCCTCCCAGATAAAATCTTTCAACTCTTTATTAATTGCTCTCCACAACTTCTCCTCTTGTTGATAAAATATGCCTGACCTGTGTATAAAACTAAAGGGACTAAAAGCATTTAAATTGCTTGTATCGTGCTAATCATATCCATAAAAGTGAGCTCCCAGTTTCTCAGTTTTTGTATTATCTTTTGTTTAGTCTCTTCCCCCATATCCTTAGCTGCCATAACAGAGTCTTTTCAATCCATGCTCCTTAGTACTTTGTTTTATTAAGTCCCCATAAATATGAACCAATGCATGTGTGGGTGCATAGTTTATAATTGTTGCCTTTGTTTTATCTTCATTAATTTTGTATCTAGAAATGGCTTGAAGCTGTCTCAAAATGTTCTGCAACACTAAAATGTCCTTTTCTTCTTTTATCAGGTATAAAATAACATCATTTGCAAATAAGCTAGCTTTTCTTAATTGCCATACCAATTATATCCTTAAATTTCTCAATCCCTTATTTTCTTTGCCAGTTGTTCAAAATATAATGCAAATAACTAAGGGGAAAGAGGACACCCCTGCCTTGTTCCTCTCCTCAAACAGAACTTATCAGAAAGGAGCCTACCCACTTTAATTTTTTCCTCTGATCCCTCATGTATCCTCCTAATCAACCTTATAATTGTATCAGGGAATCCAAATGCTTACATTGCCCTGCTCATATAATCCCAGTTTACTCTGTGGCATGCTTTCTCTGCATCAAGACTCAAGAACAGAGGTATTTTCTTACATTCTGCTTCCCTCTGGATCATCATTGTTCTATTAATGTTGTTGAATGTTTGCCTTCCCTCCACACAACTACATTGATCCATATCAATCAGTTTAGGCATCACCTTTTCCATTCAGCCATTATAGACATAAACACTTTATAATCATGGTTTAGAATTTAAATGCGCCTATATGAAGCTCTATCTGATGTGTCTTTACCATATTTAGGCATTACAGCCACCACTGCTTTCTTCCAGGATGTCAGTGCTTCTCCTCCTTTTAAAATACTGTTAAACAAAACCTTACAGATCTTTGTCTGTGTCTCATTTTTATTTCATTACCCTGTATTTTTATTTTAGTTATTATTGGTACAAGATCCAAAATAATGATTAGATGTGTTTAAAAACGTTCAGTTAAGTGCACATGTGCCTGTGAAATATAATTTCTGTCTTGCCTACCCCAGTTTTTATACCTTGGGGAATAATACATAAATTCATCCGCGATGGTCATGCTGCGGTAGCGTTATCGCCTCACAGTAAGACATTGTCCTGTTCGATTCTCAGCTAGAGTGTCTTCTGTGTTGAGACATGCATGAATGGGCGTACCTTCGTTGAAGGTTGTGCATCAGGGCTGGCAACTCGGCAAGTAAAAATCTACTGCCAATTATTAGCGGACCGGAGTTCCGCTGTGGCGACCCCTAACTGTGAAAAGCCAAAAGACACAACAACAACAGCAACAACTCTGAACTCCTAGCACTGAATTCACATCTTCCATACCAAATATTTTCATCAACTTCTTCAAACCCCCCCCCCCCCTTTGTTAGATTTTCATTTCTGGGCCCACCAGGTATATCTTTACTGCTACAAATTCCAGTCCTTACCTGTAATTAATATTCCCAGGTGAAAGCTGATTGTTTCTCCCAGAATTTTCTTAAACTCCATTGTAGCAGTTTTAGGTAGAATATCAATACATGCCAATGTAATCTTCCTCCTTTGCCGGTAGCCCCTTAGTACTACAAATCTACCATTTTTATCTGTTTTCCCTCTTCTGTCATTATTGGAGTGCCTTTTGCAATTAATATAAGTACTCCATTTTTCCTTTGTCTCAGATAATCCTCTGAATAACCATTCTGAAATCCCTTCTTTATCAAATTCACATGCTCAGTTCCTTCCAAATGTGTGTGCTGTAACATAGCTATTTGCACTCTACATTTTTAATGTGGTTCACTACTCTTTCTTTTTTGTATGTATCTGTGAGACCATATGCATTTAAAGTTAATATAGAAAGTGTTAAGAAATTATTATTCCCACCTGTCATCTGTAACAGCTTTTTTTGAAATGTCTAGTTTAAGCTTTTGTGTTACTTGCGTACACTAACTTTTGGCAGGTTGATCTTTTATAAAGTTGTTTCTGGTTATATCCATTTGAACTTATATCACATCTTACAAAATGTTTTGTTTTATTGAAAACTCTCAGAAAAAACACATCCCCAGAACACCCCTAAAACCTATTAACTTAATACCAAAACACAAAACTATGTACATCTTCAAATATTGAAGTATAACCCTCCTAATAGGAGCAGTTATCCCAGACTGACAGCCACACATGCAAACTTGGATTAATCTATAAGAAAGATTATTAATAGTAAGACACATGGTATATCCTGTGCTTCTCTGAATTTTTTTTTTTTTTTGTTTTTTGCTGGCTTCCAGGCAGTGGACTTACTAGCCAGTTAATGAAATTTACCTATTAAAGAGAAGTTCTCTGGCTCGCTTTTCTGAGTTATTGTTTTCTCACTGGGAGAGCTGAAATTAAGCTGTTACTCAGTGTACAGCCATCTTGGAAGTCTTTGTCCACATTTCTTGAGCTAAGAGGTTGAGAGGTAAGTATGGAGAGCAGATCAAATACAAGGAAAATCATGTATGTTCTGTAAAACTAAAAAAAATACCTGAATTTCCTTGTATTTCTCCCATCTCTCTTGTACCTGTAAACTGTCCAGATTTTATAGGTTAAAAAAAAAAGCAATGGAGATCTTCCTTTATCTGTTGCTTATTTTCAACAGCACTGATGTACTGTGCAAGCATGAGAACGTAGGTCCCATATGCATGTGCAGTACATCAGCAAACGTGGAAGAATGTAGAAACAACATGGAGGAGCAGTACAGTGTCATTATACAAAGACATTATTTAAGAAAAGTAAGCAAGTTCTTTCTTAAATAATGTCATTGTATAATAGCAATAATGGACTTGTGGGTGTGGGTATATGAATATTTACCGACAGTTGGCTTTGTTTAATCACTCGGGCTTCATTCTCATTATCCAACCATGCTAACCTTGGGTAAATCCACAGTATTTTATTTATTTTATTTATTTTACATTTGTTTACTGGGAAAGTCTGACTGGACAGGTATCCATTTTCAGTGGAGGCCAGGGGAGAAAAGTTGCACATGCAAACACATTTAACATAGACATGAGTGATACAAGTTATACAGTGGTAAATAAATACAGAAAATACATCACTTTTAACTTGCAGAAGATAAATTGTACAGAGAGACATATAAACTACAAATAAAGCAATAAGAATCCAAAACAAGATTTGCCAGAGAAAGCTATTAGTATAAATCTTAAAATGTAAAATATGTTTCTTTAAACTGTAATTTTTTATAGGTATAGAATGAAAGAAAGGGAGCAATTAGGAAGGTAGTTAGAGGGTAAATGAATTACAGAAAAGCAGATGTAGCCTTTGGTTGTTAAGAAATTTATTGTGCCGAGAAGAGAGATGGATCATGAGTACTAATATTTAACTTGGACTGCTACATGAGCAGAGCCATGTCTTAGACTAAAGGCTTTTGAGCAGTTTTTTAAATTTATTTATTTAACATTTGATTTCTGGGAATGTCTGACTTGGAACAAAGCCAATTTTCAGTGGTGGCCCAGGGAGAAGTGCTCCAAACATATGTCTTTGTAACATGGGAGGGAACCGGAGCACCAGGAGGAAACCCACATGAACTCAGGGAGGACATGCAAACTCTGCACAGAAGGCATCCCAGCCAGGAATCGAACTGGAGAACCTCTTGCTGTGAGGCAACAATGCAACCACTGCATCACTGTGCCATCCAAAGTGAGAAGTATTGGTTGTGGGTCTTATAGAGTGTGTGTTCCAGATTTTGGCTACATAACTAGAATAAAGAGAGTCTCATGAAGTATTCATAGAGTTGGTAACTTTTAATAATAATTTGTTGGTGGAATGTAATACACGTTTATTGGAACAGGGCTCAGGTATGTTTTGTAGAACTGGTATTTTTCTGACTGAGTAAGTAATTTATGAACCACTGTCAACTGGATTGAAGGATATGAGATGAGGAAATTCTAACCAGGATAATTTTTTTAGTGCTTGACAGTGATGTGATCTATGTACAGAGTCTGTGGCAAATTTTACTATGTTATTATAACATGCTTCCAGTTTTCCTAAGTCAGTTTTTTTTAGATTAGTGAGTATGGGTGATGCATAAAGAAGTGTGGGGAGAAGATGTGTTCTTGCAATGGCTATCTTGGTACTATTAATTAGAAATTGTTTATTTCTATACAGGTTTCCTAGGTTTTTGTGTACCTCCTTAATTGTGATATGTGTAGGTCAGATCTCATGTTATAATCGATAATGACACCTAGAAGTTTTGTCTGGGTAATGGGTGTAATAACTGTATTATTTGAAGCTGTAACAGAAATGTTGGGAGAGGGGACTGTTGTTCTGTTAGGTAGGAAGATCATAGATTTGGTTTTAGTAGGACTTAGTATGAGTTGTGAGTTGGAGAGCCATGTTTCTGCTGCAGAGAAGAACTTTTATGTTATGTCCTGAAGTTGTTGAATAATATGGGCAGCACATATAAGTCTAGAGTCATCTGCATATTGGATCAAGGAAGCTAGGGAAGTAGCATTGTTGAGATTATTTGTGAAGATATTGAAAAGAAGGGGACCAAGAATGGAGCCCTTTGGGACCCCAGATGTATCAGGAGGTGGAGGAGAGAGGGATTGCAACCATTTTACTGCTAGATGATGACCTATTAGATAGCTTTAGAACCAAATGAGAGCAGATGAACTAAGGTTTAGGTTAGAAAGTACAGATAGGAGTTTGTGTTGGGAGACTGTGTCAAAGGCTTTGGGCATATCAAGATATACAGATGAGACTATTTTACCTTTGCTCCTGTACAGATTTATGGTATTGGTGAAACTGAAGAGGGAAGTTGTGCTATGGCCAGGTCTGAATCTGTGTTGAGAATTGGCTAAGAGGCCATTAGTAGTGAGGTAGTGCAGTAGTGGAGAGTGAATATTTTTTTCTAGAATTTTAGGATGTGGAGATAGAATGGCAATGGGTCTTTAATTTGATAGTTCAGTTGAGTTGTCTCTTTTGTGAATGGGGATTATGTGAGAAATTTTCCAGATTTGTGGTACTTGGTGTTCAATGATAAAATTATTGATAAGAATAGAATCAGAATAGGAAATAGTATCAGTTGCTATCTTTAAATATTCTGCTGGCAGATTGTTGACTGCTATTGTTGTTGTTATTAGTTTTTTAAGCAATTTTGTATGGTATTTGTAGGGACAGGATAGAAGAATAATGTGCTGCTGTACTTGTTTTCTGTGAACGGTGTAGTTGGCAGAATGGTACATTTATTTTTGGTTACTAATAAGATGATCTCAGTGAAGTATTTGTTAAATTGATCTGCAGTTCTGCCAAAGTTGTTAGAGGTTGAGGGAGGTGGGATAGATGCTTGCCCAGAATGAAGGATTGTTTTGATTGTTGACCAGAATTGTTGTAGTTTTTTTTTTTTTGATGAACCTGTTGTATTTTAGTGTAATTTTTTTATCTTGTTTAATTTGATTTTTGGCTATGTTTCTAAGTACGTGATATGCTGAACGATTTTGTAGATATTTACTTTTATACCATATTTCCCAGGTCTTGTCTGTTAATTTAAGAAGCGCTCTAGTTAGTTAGCCATGGGGTATAGTCGACTTTTGCTTGAATTGTCCTTGGAAATGCTAATTTGTTGAGAATATTGAGGAATGTATTGTTAAAATATTCAGTGGCTGAGTCTAGTGGCAAGACTTTTAGAGGAGTCCAATTACATTGGTTGAGGGTGGATACCAGAATCTGGGAGTTAAAGTTTTTCTTGCTACAGATTTGGCAGTAAATGGTGTGTTTAAGAGGGTTACACCATTGTCTAAGTAAAAAGGTTATGTGATCACTGAGGCTGTCAGGGAGACAACCAGAGTGTTGAGAGTGTGAGGGTTTGTTGGTAAGGATCCAGTCAAGGATAGATAGATTTGTCTTTTTGATTTTTTTATCTATTCTGGTGGGGCTTTGGATGATTTGTGTAAAGCCATAGAGATTAATATGGTTGATGGGCTTTGTGAGTTGCAAGTAATCCAGTCTGTGTTGAAATCTCCCATTATAATTCTTTCTTGAGAAATAGTTTATGTGGTCCAGTGGAGGATATGCTGTATGGTAGCAAGGTTATTACCAGGTAGAATATAAATTACTGCTATTATTAAGTGTTTATTAGGGTTAATTTTTAGTTTGGTGAATAATATCTCAGCATTATTAAAATTTGGGATGTTTTGGTTTAGAGGTTGCAATGTAAGGTTGTTTTTTAGTACTATGGCTACCCCTGCCTCTTTTTCTTTTCTGTCTAACCTGTGAATATTATAACCAGGGGGGGTAATCTCATTGTCATATATGTGTGGCTTCAGCCAAGTTTCTGTTAAAAGAGCTATGTTTGGTGAGTAGAGAAAGAGGGTGGCATGGAGCTCTTGCACCTTATTAACGTGACTGCTAAGGTTTAAATTTATAAGTAATAGTTCTGATCTTTTCCAAGGTAGATTTTGAATACTATGAGGCTGTGAAGGTGTATTACTAAGTGACAGTGGGGTGTTTTTTGGGCCTGGGTTTAGGTCGATATCGCTACTTATTATTAGTTGAGATGCTGTGTTTACTATAATGTTAAGGAATTTAGTTAATGTTGTGTGAAACCTAAAAGAGATATGGGGTGAAACTTTAAGTGGAGGTATGCTGTAGGTGAATTGATCAAAGAATGTGGTGTTGAAAATTGCTGGGGATATATCAAAATTTACTGGCATTTTTTGATGTGGGAAAGGGGATGCATTTTCATGGCTGGGTGGAGATATGATTAGGTGAGAATAAACAGTTAAATGAACAGCTTGGGAACAACTTATTTGTATTGTGGCATGGAATGGGTATCATTTTATGTTGTTGAGAAATGCTTATTTATGGCTTGAGACATGGTATATGATATAGTTGATATTCCAAATATAAGATTCTAGCTGGTAGACTGAAAGAGAGGATGACAATTGTTTGTGAAGTAATTGTTAGTAGTAGTAGAACGAACAAGTGAATAAAAGGTTAAGCAGGATGCAAGCTGAGGTTAATAGGTGAAAAGGTTTACTTAATAGATATCATCTATTGATAGGTTGGTCATGTGAAATCGGAGTGGTTAGTTAAAAATAAATATACTTGTAATGGGGTGGGTGGGAATTGGGGTAGGGTAGAGAACAGAGTGAGCCCAAGCAAAGTGAGAGCGAACAAAGCAGGTAGACCCTTGTCTTCAAATGGGATGAGTAAAAACCAGTCAGTGACTGTGGGACTAAGGTAAGTTCTTTAACAGTGAATAGCCTTAGTATATGGTAATGAATTCAGCATTAAGTCTACAAACAGTCTGGTTAAGGTTAGATTTAAATGTAATGTATTTTATTGACTTTTCTAACTAGGCAAAGAAAAGAGGATTAGAAGTTAGGAAATAGTGTTATTAAAACCATATACTATATTTGAGGGGAGAACTCAGAAGGGGTAAGGGAGGAGCTGTTACCCCTGATGGAGTGCTCGCCAGTTAAGTGGTGGTTAAGCACAACAGTAGAAGTGATGACTGATATAGCTATTTGTTTAATATTAGAGTACTGTTTTTAAATAGGAGGCACCTACATCAACTTCTTTTCAGTCTGTTTTCTTTTTTAGTCTGTATCCAAAGTTGGCCATGTCTCACTAATAAAGATCAGAGTAATGGCTGCACATTATTTAAACTCAAGTGTTATGATTTAATGTTGCACTGACATCTCTGTAATGTTATTCTGTCAGGACAATTGTCTTACATATCTAAACTGTTCCTAGTCCTAAGGAAGATTTTATGTTTACTGTGTAATACAATCTTTTGAATAAGTTGTAAACAGGTTTTGAACTTTTGTTAATACCCATTTGTTAACTAGGTAGGCCCACTGAACACACAGTTCCTTTTCAGGGGCAACCTGGGAGCAGTGTCTGCTTAAGTGACTTGCTTAACTTCACACAGTAAGCAAGTGAGGGCTGAGGGAATGAAATACTGTACCAGAAAAACTACATGTCACATCCTTAACCCTCTGCATCAGCAGTATTCAAGATTATAATTGTTGTGAATCTGCATTTAATTGGATAAATTCTTTTGTAAAGGTTACTAATTATCAGCATCATGATCTGAGGCAGCATAATCATTTTTCAGACAACATGAAAGTAACACATGCAATTTTTCAATCAGTTCAGAATTAGTTCATAACCAAACAATGTATTTAATCACAATTACAGCAGCATTTCAAAGTGTAACTATCTTTGATCAGAATATAGTGGCATAAAAGAGTATTCCAAAAGACTGCTAGATGAGTAACTAAAACTACCACAGATAAGAGCCTTTGTTCTGGCACATTTGTG
This sequence comes from Protopterus annectens, assembly GCF_019279795.1. Lineage (NCBI taxonomy): Eukaryota > Metazoa > Chordata > Ceratodontiformes > Protopteridae > Protopterus > Protopterus annectens. The sequence goes on along the minus strand of NC_056733.1, from coordinate 1,493,957,995 downwards.
ATGTTTTAATTCCATATTTCTTCCATCAGAGATCCTTGTAAATGTAGCAGTTATCATTTGTTAAATTGTATCTTGTATATTCTTCTCATAACAAAGAAACCTTTTCTACGATTGCCTCACTTTTTCTGGCAGCTTTGAGATATGCATTAAAAACGTGATTTTTTTAACTAAATTCTGATGATTGCACTTCATCTTTGCTCCTTAACAGCTTCAAGGCACCATATTACAGTATGTGAAGACATTAATAGAGGTGATGCCAAAAATTTGCCGATTGCCAAGACATGAGTATGGCTCACCAGGTGAGTGTCAGAAATGTATGCTTTCTGGAAGGGGGTAATTTATGAAGTCATTGTCTTTGCATGTGTAGCTAAATTTAAATCTGGATTCTTGCTTACTCCGACAGATTTATACATTAAAGCTGTCTTGAAGATGTGGTTGCCAGCTGTTCATTTTTTTCACAGGACAGTCCATAGCTAGGCAGCTGTGTCCTGTAAAAAAAAGATGAAAAATGGCAAATGTTTTATGATCTTAGGATAGTGAATAGTTTCTAACGTTCCATTAATTTCCAAAAAAAACTGATACTATAACTAAAAGACCTTTATATTGTACACACATCTAAAATGTTATAATGTTGAGTCTTTACTTTAAAGATAAAGTGAAACCCAGCCTTTAATACTGATTGTAGATATGATGTATGCTGCAGAATCACGTTTCTTTAAAAGTACACCACTCTTCATCATCTGAAAAGATGGCAATCCTACATGGAGAAAATGTGGTCATGCAAAAATAAATCTAGTCATTCATATGAAATTGCTTAGTTAGCATAGTCTAGATTCAGACTTGCTAAATCTGGCCTATTTTTCATATACTTGAACTCAAATCCAGCCATCTTACATTAAGAAGGGCTCCTCTGCACCCTTGTGGCTGAAGATGTGGATATAGCCTTTTCTGAGCTGAGGATTGCTAGAGGAACAATCATTGAAGTTGACCTGTGAGTGTTTCTGTTATTTCACACTGAGCTAATCGGAGGAAGGGCACTGAGCAAACCCTGATCTGCGATATATAACATTAAGTATCCTGTTTTTTGCTTAGTTTTACGAGTTATTTATAGCATTTTTATTGTCTGCTATATACTTTTCTAGCTAGTTTTACTGTGTGTGAGGTATTAACTGGAAATGTTCTACATTTGTTAATCACCTGTTTGGGTTTGTTTGTTCTGATTTTTGTCTCCCACCCTCCGTTCCTATTGGTATCCTGTTCTTTTACTTGGTGGCTTTGCAGTTGCCCCCTACTGTGGATTTCATCTGGGACACTCCTCCCAGTTTAGTGTCATTACCTCATTCTACCTAATACAGGGAGAACATTTGAGAAGGCCAACCCACTTAGTTCTTAACCTTGAGTTATCTTCTGCTCCTCCTTACTCCCTTTCCTCTTTACAAAAAAAATTCTAAGCTTGTTTCCTGCCTTTCCTGTAAGTAGTCTAGTCCAGATACAGATTTGCTGTATCCAAGACTGTTTGTAAGCTTCTGAACCCCTGCCGCTTAGCTAGGGTTAAACTATTCCTGGCGCTATAAAGTCTGTTCTTCAAATTTTCCCTTACAAATAGCCAGTTTTATTTTTGTTTTAACATTCAAATCTGTTTCTTTGAGCTCAGCACTTGTTCAGAACTCACTGTAAGCACTAAGTAAGCTACAAATTACTACAGCACTCAACTTTCCCCGCTTGTCTAGAGGAAAACAGGTTTTAATACTTAATAAATAAGCACCTATCCAGGTATGTCTGAGGGTCAGCTCCTGGTGTTTTCTCCTGTCTACCTGATGAATCTGGGCATCTTGGGGCAATGCAGCAATTGCCTCATGTACACAGACAATCCCCTCTCCTACCCACGGTGGTGGTGCTGCGGTAGCATTGTCGCCTCACAGTAAGACGCTGTTCGGTTCGATTCTCAGCTAGAGCGTCTTCTGCATAGAGACATGCGTGAATGGGCGTACCTTCATTGAAGGTTGTGCGTCAGGGCTGGTAACTTGGCATGTAAAAATCAACTACCAATAATTAGCGGACCGGAGTTCCGCTGTGGCGACCCCTAACTGGGAAAAGCCGAAAGACACAACAACAACACAGACAACCCTCTCCTCCTTTCACCCAACACTACAACCTGTGAGAGATGCACTTATATAGCCAAACTGGAAGCAAAGCTCTCTTCACCCAAGACCGTACTAAACAGTCAAGAGGAGAGGGTAAACACTTGCACAACACCACCCTCATCACATAGTCCCTCAAAACCTACACCACCAAAACACACACATAGAAACACAAAACACACACCTACATTCACGGATGCTCTCAATAAAAATCTGCCCAGGCAACAGGGACCTCCAAAGCAGAAGTGCAAGCAACCTCCACCCCCCCCCCAACACAACCCAAATGACACATAGCCCACAAACTCGGTGTGCCACTCAACCACAGCCCATAAGGCATAACAATGTACCCAACACTCTAGTCATAGGTGACGCTATTTTCAGGCACACTGATGTTCCACTCACCAGGCTAAACAAGGAGAAAGTTACTGTCAGCTGTCTGTTGGGTGACAGGATCTGCTACATAATGCACGCACTCAGGTCACTCCACAACAAGTACAAATATGGCTCTGTCATCATCCATGTTATTGTGAATGACCTGAGATGTACCTCCCTGGACTACATGAAAAGAGACATGGAGGAGCTCTCCAATTTTGTAGCCCAGTCATGTATGACCCTAGCACTGAGTAGCACCACAGTATAAGGACAAAATGATTGACTTCAACAATTGGCTAAGCTACTGGTGTCATTCTAAGAGGATCCAGTATCGTCAGCCTGGGATGACATGCTTGACAGACCACGATGCTTTTCCAGAGATGGCCTGCACCTGTCGCCCTTGGGATTCTGGATATGGCTAAGGCTCTTGCCACCCCTGTAGTGCCTTTTTAAGGCAAGGTTCAAAGGACAAACTTACCACCGTAACAGGAACAAGCAAGCAAAATCTGAGGGTAATGCTACTCAATACTAGAAGTCTCAACCTCAAAATGTACTCACTCGAGGCACTCCTTAAAATGGACACATCGACATCTGTGCAGTGACAGAGACCTGGTTCAAGACTCCAGAGAGCACTCTTGCATTACCAGGCTATATTTCTTACCACATCTTTTGGCCACCTAACCTGGACTGAAACACTAAAGGCAGAGGGATGTCCATATTCGTTAAAGATATCCACACCTCCAGGCTAGTTGCTCAGCATAATGCATCTGAGATTATCCAAGTGCAACTAACTCTGGGCAAGACAGCAGTCTAAATTATAGCTTGCTACAGATCCCCCACCATGCTCCAGGATTCCCACTCCTCATTTCTTGATACACTGAAAAATATTAGGGTACAACAGAACACCCTAATAATGGGCGATTTCAACTACCCCACCATTAACTGAGAAAACTACTCATGTACCAACTCGTTTGCTCAATGTTTTCTGGAATTTATAAATTACAATGCCTTGGATCAACTTGTCCACACCCCCACCAGGAACAGCAATATCCTAGACCTGGTCATTACCAACATGGGCAACCAATGTTCCACGCCAGAGGTCAATTTCTCGTTGATTAGATCTGACCACAAGCTAATCACCTTCGACATCCACATCCCACCCCCACCCCCCATTAGGGAAACCACCATAAAAAATTTCTCCACTTTATAAGCACTTACACGAGTGCTTGGATCGTGCAATCCCTAACAGAACCAAGATGCAATCCTCCAAAAAAAAAGAAGTCAATCTGGTGGTCTCCTGCCATAAACAAACTCTACAACAGAAGAAAGAAACTGTTGCAAAAAAAGGTAAAATCCCACGATTGGAAGAACTCCCTGGTCAGTCTCAGTAAAAAGCTGATATCCCTCAGAAAGTCCTCCAAAGCTAGTTCCGAAAACAAAATCGGCACTGATTCTAAAGACAACCACAAACATTCTATAGCTATGTCAAGAATCTCAATGGCAACACTCAGGTCTGCTCTGAGTTACAGCACAATGGCATTAAATATACAGAGCCAACTGATATTGCCAACATCCTGGCAGATAGGTTCAGTGCTAACTTTACCCCCCCCTCTCACCACCTAAAGGGCCCATCTCTATACCGGAAGAAAACAAAGTTCCTGTAATCACGGTTGCCAGGTAAAAAACATACTTTCCAAAGCCAAGAACACAGCATCCATGGGACCTGACAACATCCCAGGTTGCGTTCTACACAAACTGCAAAACAAACTTGCACCCCACCTAAGTACCATGTTCAATCATAGCTTCACCTCAGGCTTTGTGCCCACTGAATGGCACACAGTGACTGATATCCCACTCCACAAAAGGGGAGCCACCACGGACCCCAGGAACTACTGCCCCATTAGCCTGACGAGCTTAGTCGGCAAGGCTATCGAACGTATCATTGTGGAACTTATAAACAATGACATTAGTAATCTACAAAGTCTGGACCCCACCCAGTTCAGGTTTGTAAAAGGCAGATCATGTCTCCTAAACCTGATATACTTCTTTGAAACGGTCATCAAAGCCGTAGATGAGGGTAAGGTGGTTCACACAGCTTATCTAGATCTCGCCAAGGCTTTCGACACCATCCTCTCTGGAATTATAGATAAACTCTCTAAACTAGGTATAAATCCCTATGTCACAAGATGGATTGCCAACTGGCTCATTGACAAAACCCACAATGTGAAAGTAGCAGACTTCAAATCCGACTTCAGACCAGTGACAAGTGGAATACCACATGGTTCAGTCCTGAGTCCTCTCCTGTTTGGCATCTACTTCTCAGAAGTACAGGCTAACACAGAAGGTCTTTGTCTAATAAAGTTCACAGATGACTGCAAACTAGGAGCCATAATCAAAACTCCTAATGATGTGGACATCCTAAAAAAGGGCCTCACTGAGACAGATGCCTGGTGTCAAAGCCATGGCCTCAAGTTCAATGCCATTGTCATCCCTTTTGGTAAAAACTCTGTACCCATGAACTACCACATAGGTGGTAGTCTACTTAACACCAAAAGTGTGATAAGAGACCTTGGGACACAGGTGGACAATAGTCTCTCCTTTGATAATCACATTGCCACAGTAGTCAGGAAATACTTCTGCATGGCACACCTCATCACAAAAGGTTTCTCATCCAGGAAAAAAGAGGTCATTTTTCCCATCTACTCGTCACTTATTAGACCCATTATAGAGTACAATGCCCCTTTTGGTATGTACCTCACAAGGCATCTACAACAACTAGAAAGGCCGCAGAAATACCTCACAAAGAGGATTACTGGCCTCAAATAGATGTCCTATGCAGACCATCTAAAAAATCTCTAGCTTTACTCTATCGCATATTGCCTACTCAGAGACGATCTCTGCCTAACATACAAAGCTATGTCAAACCCAGAGCTGTTGGACATGTTCCACTTAAAGAAATCCCAATCCCTCAGAGCTACACGCTCTAGGGACCTAAACCTCATCACCACAATAAACAGAACATGCTGGAGGTATAGATTCCTGTCCCACAGACTTCCCATACTCTAGAACAAACTACCTTTTTATATCAAACAAAGCTCCTCATTAGCACTCTTCAAGAAATATCTTGATGATTGGATGGGAGATAGGAAATTCAACCTAGGGATCACTTCTGTGACTTTGCTCGACAGGGGCACAGGAAAATAATTTTCTTGGGTGGCAAAAGCCAGTGTATCTTTTTGGCTAGGCTTATATAGGCCCTAGGGCCAATAGCCTAGTACTTACCTATGAACCTATGAACCTATTGTGTGATTTCCTATTAGTAAAGTAGTTTAAAACTGTTTAATTTCAACTGTATATAAACCTTATGTTTCTGTGTAGCTGTCCACCACACAACAGAGGTTAGCAGTACCTTGTACAAACATTTAGAAACAACTTCTTCCTAGACATCAGTCAGTGAAACCCCCCTAGATTCCTGATTGCTCTGCGGGCAGTGCAGCTCCACACTTCTGCACTGCAGGCAACTCAGCTGAGTACTGAGCAGCATCACCCCACTTTCCATCCCTGACCTTCTATAGAATAAGTCCCCTTGTTAATCCCAGAGCAATAACTGATCTAACTTGCATCTCAGAAATTCGTACTTAAGAATTACCTGCTACTATGGATAGTCAGTTTCCCAACATTTCTTCAGCCAGCCTGATTGACATGGGTATCCTGAGGCAAGGTAGCATTTGCCTCATGTGTACTGACAAGCACTTGATCCTAAAGCAAGCAAATGCAGTGTGTGAGAGAAGTAACTGTACCATGAAACTAGAATTAGTCCTCTCACATAACAGTAAACAGACATCGAACAGGTTGTCAGCAAACAATTCTACATTCGCACAAGTTAAGGCCAAGACACATAAACCCACATATGAGGAGGTACTCACTAAGAGCCTACCTAAAGACCAGAGACTTCCCAAGCACAAACAGCCTACATAAACTGGTACACCAACAGAATCCACCACTACACATAACAACACGCATATCAGTGTCTCAACAATTAAGCCCCTAAGACAAAACACCTCAAAACCTAATGTCCTAGTCATAGGCGACTCAATAGTGAGACACACATATGTCGCCCTCTCCAGGTTGGACAAGGAGAGGGTCATGGTCAGCTGCCTCTCACATTGCCTGAATCCATCAAATCATGGACACACTCAAGTCACTGAGCAGCAATTACCGTTGTGACTCTGTCACAGTACATGTTGGAGTGAATGACTTGAGACATACCTGTCTGGACTATTTGAAGAGAGATATGACTGAACTCTCAGATTATGTGTCCCAGACAGGTATGTCCCTAGCCCTAAGCAACATTCTACCTTCACCTAGAATGATGCCACAATGCAGACAAAAAATGATTGATTTCAATAATTGGCTTAGCTTCGGGTATCTCTCCAGGCCCAGGGGGATCCAGTACCTGACAACCTGGGAAGACATGGTCGACAGACCACATTACTTTGCCAGAGATGACTTTTATGTGTCTCCTCAAGGCTTTTAGATACTGACAAAGATGTTTGCCTTTGCCATAGTGACTTTTTTAGGCAATGTCAAAACAACAAAACTTCTGACATACAGAAATCCACTAAAGAGACAAACTCATGGTTATGCTGCTTAATGCTAGGAGGCTAAACAATAAACCACACTCCCTGGAAGCACTTCTCACCTTGGAAGATGCTGACATCTGTGTAGTCACTGAGACATGGTCCAATGCCACTTGGAGCACCCAAGTGGTACAAGGCTACAGTGCCTTTCACACCTTTCAAACTTCAAAACGAGCTTGAAAGAACCAAAGGTGGAGGTGTATCCATCTTCATTAAATCCAAATACACCTCAAGACTGGTAAAACAGTATGACAATCTTGTGCTTTTCCAGGTCCAAATAACTATAGACAAAATACCCTAGCACATCATTGCTAGCTATAGGTCACCCACCATTAAACAGGAGAAGCACACTGCATACCTGGACTTATTGGAGTCACTCAGTATAGGAGGGATTATATCAATGGTACTGCCTATCCTCCACCTCCCACCTCACAAACTGGCAGTATTCATTTATCAGAACAACCAAGTTCATCCAATGACTTAGACGTTGGGGTGGTATCAGACTCTGCTACTCCTCCCACTGCCACCAACATCATGAATATTCATGCTGATGACAACACCCCTCCTGTTAGATGTAGCGAGAGAATACTGGAGCGTCAGCACTCAGCTAACCAACCAGTAAGCCAGGATTTTCATTCAAACAGGAGGGATGGCCAAGCACACTCGAGGGGCGGCTCTACCAGCAACAAACGGCAGAGGAAATATAACAAACAGAGGAGATGATGGATCACATTTTTTCAATTCCTGCTTCTAATGATGGAGTCCAGAACTTTAATTTTCGTATTCTTTAAAACTCAACAGAGGATTTTAAGGTTTACAATTTCACCGACATTTCCATGCCTTCCCTCTTGTTGAACATTTTTGCTAAAGGTCTGTCATTTGTATCATCTAAATGTGCAAATCTAGCTAACACTTTATTGGACCTTAAATCTTTTGTATGTAAGTTAAATCTACATTTATTATTTGGGAACAGTAGAAGTTTACAGAGTGATTTTAGACTGTCTAGCCTCTTTAATCCACCTTTTTTTTTTTAAAACAAGTTTATTATTTTTAACATACAAGTAAATATCATAACAATTTTATACAAGTAATTAAAATAGAAATGGTTATAACATTCAATAAAATAACCAAAGTATTTACAAAGACATCCACTACAATCAAATCAATTAATTAAACTAAAATACCATGCTATTGAAGTTAAGATTTTTTTAACAAATTTTGTAAGGTATCCCATATAACATAATAAGATGTTTTTCTAGTAGTTCTTGATTTTATTGTCATCAATTCCATATGGCACACAACAGTCATAACATTTTTAAATTCATTAAAAGAAGGAGGTGTATCTGAAATCCAATTTCTGGTTATTATTTTTCTAGCCACTGCTAGAATAGACCATAACAAGGGAAGCTTAACTTTTTTAACACTTTGAGGTACAGGAGTGTTGAATAATATAAGAGATTTAGAAATAATAAAATTATCTGTAAAAAGAGCCTGCAAAAAATCATTGATTGACTTCCAATATTCTTTCAATTTTATACAGTCATAAAACATATGTGCCCAGTCAGCATTAATTTCTACATTACATCTTTTACATAGATTGTCTTTATTATTTATTTTATTCATCATCAAAGGTGTATAAAAGGATCTATGTAGAAATTTTCAAGTAAAAAGTCTCCAGATAATGGAAGAAGTCGTTTTATAGGCAGATTCCAATATATATTGTTTATCTTGTTGATTTGGTAATTCACCATTAATGGAAGTGAAATAATTCCAATATGTATCTACATTGTAATAAGTTTCTTCTCTAATAATTTTATGTATATATGAAAGTTTACCTTTATCAGAAACTTTATGTTGTAAATTTAATATCAAGTAATCAATCAGTGTTGGAATAGATTCTTTAACTGTTATAGACATTAAATCAATTTTATTAATGAGATGTTGTCTAAAGGTCTGAACTTCTAACCAACAAGTTTCTCTCAGATCAAATTCTTGTTTTAAAAGATCTAAATTTTTAACTTTATTATCAGATAGCAACTGATACCAGTACTTTAGATCATTGTCTGTGACTGAATGAGTTCCTTCAGAAGTAGATGATAAAAGCATACCACGTGTATACTTTATAGGGAATATAATAAAATTCCATTCCTTATATTTAGGATGCATGAATATAAAATTACGATAACTAATAATAATGTTTAATGGATAACTAACTATATATTTTGATGTAATAGGTGAAGTGCAAAATTCTTTTAGTAACCATAGCATGGAGTTATTTACAATCATATTTTTATGTGTTAAAGAGATTTTCATGAAGTGAACACTAATTAGTTCCCAGTAATCTTTCCATTTTGCAACATATGACTGATCTATTAACAAAGAAATAACTTTTATAGTAGAAGAGATAGTATATAAGTTAAAGTCTGGAAAAGAAATGCCCCCTTGAGACCAGCTATTGGTATGTTTCTTTAATGCAATCCTAGGTCTATTAGGTGCCCATAGGAAGTTTAACATTAATGTATTCAATTTCTTGATAATTATTTTTGCAGGTGGGAGTATTATTGATTGTATTAAATATAATATCTTGGGGAATATTATCATTTTAATAATTGTAAGTCTCTCTTCCAAAGTAAAAAACGTATTATTCCAGGTATTGAAAAGATTTTGTATATTAAGATGACAGGTATTATAATTATTATGTATAATAGATTTGATATCTTTAGTTAATATTATACCTAGATAAGTTATCTGACCTGAATTGGGTATATATTTACTAAAATCACTAATGAGAACATTTTTTCGTGTATATATAGGTAGTATTTTAGTTTTTTCTTCATTGAATATTAAACCAGAAATATTTTTAAAACTCATCATTTTATCAAATAGGGACTGCATAGAGGAATTAGATCCTGCGGATGTAGTTAGAACATCATCTGCAAAAAGTTGAATTTTAGATGTTGTATTTTCATCTATTTCAAATCCCTCTATATCAGTACTGTTTCTGATCAGATTAGCCCAAGGCTCCATTATTAAAGTAAATAATAGTGGAGAAAGTGGACACCCTTGTTTTCTACCTTTTAAAATGGGTATTTTTTGTGAGACATATGTTCCTATCTTAATATAAGCCAATGCACCTTTATATAGATGTTCAATTAGATTTACAAATGCATCTGAGAAGTTTGTGCACTTCAGTAAAGTAAACAAGTAGTCCCGACTTACTGAATCAAATGCTGAACTTATATCGAGACTAATAAGTGTTAAATCTTTCTTTCTCCTATTTGCAAAATCAATTAATGTTAGAGTCCTCCTTATATTATCAAAAGTGTTTCTATTTACAATGAAGCCTGTCTGATCTATATCTATAATGCCTGGGATGATTGTCTTCAATCTATCAGCAAAAATACTCATAAACATTTTATAATCAACATTAAGTAATGAAATGGGTCGATATGAAGTGCATCTAGTTGGATCTTTATTGGGTTTTACAATTGGCGAAGTAAATGTGTATTGCCAAGATGGGGGAGTTATTAGCTCATTTTGGGCCAAAATAAAAACCTTATGTATTAATGAGTATGTACTTTTAGAAAGAATTTTATATATCTCTGGTATAATACCATCATTACCTGGTGCTTTGTTTGATTTAAGCTTGTTTATTTATGTAACAACCTCTGTATATGAAATACTTTTATCCAATAGTTTAGTTTGTTGTTTATTAAGTTTTATATTCATGTTTGTAGTTATAAATTCCTTTATTTTATCTATAGGTTCCATGTTAATGTTATTATGATTAATTTTGTGAAAGTGATTTCTAAATTCATCTAATATTTCTGGTAGACTAGAAACATTCTTCTTTTTCCTTAGAGAGAAAATTTCTTGAATATGATTTTGCTTATTCAACCTTTTTGTTTTATTTTTAAGTTTATGTAAGTATTTGGGGCTTATTGAATAAGACAAAAACTTGTATTTCTCTAAAGTTATTTTAACTTTATGAGTTAAAATTTCTTTGTATTTCTCATTTAGTTTGTTTATTTCTTCAATGACTTTTTTGTCCATAATATTTTCTTTATTATTATGCTTATAAGAGTCTAATTTACTTTGAATATCTAATAATTCCTTATCCCAAGATTTCCTTTTATTATTATACCATCTGATACTTTGTCCATATAGATATGATTTTAAAGCATCCCAAACATAAACAATGGAGACTTCAGATGTATTGTTTATTTCTAAAAAATGTTGCACTTCTGAAAGTATATAATCTTTATAGTCTTTTAGTTGAGTTAAGTATGCTGGTATCCTTTTGATCTGTACATTGTAAGTACTTTTTATCATGAACTCAAAGACAATTGAATTATGATCTGATATAGGACACGAAATGATTTTAGAATTTATTAATTCTGTTACCATCTGGTTAGAAATAAAGACTCTATCTATTTTTGAATAAGTTTTATATCTGTTAGAAAAAAAGGTGTATGGTAATGATTTTGAGTCTATCTGATTATTAATATCATTTAAATGATAAGAATTAACAAAGTCCTTTAAATGTTTTGCATTAGATGTAATTTTCCTTTTTCCTATAGTAGTAGTATCTTTTTCATGTAGGATACAATTAAAGTCACCTGCTAAAATAATATCTCCTATAGAGAATGATATGATCTTATTAAGATGGTATTTCACTGTATTAATACCAATTCCTGGTATCCAATATACATTGATTAATGTATATGTCTTTCCATTCATTTGTATTGTAACCATACAAAACATTCCTTTATCATCTTCATAAGACTTATTAGTTTTAGGTATGGGCATACTTTTATTCCATAAAATAGCCACTCCTCTTTTTTTCTGAGTGTGCTCTGAACTAACTAATACTGTATATTTATTAGTGGCTAATTTATCAATATCCTTTTTCAAGAGATGTGTTTCTTGAAGGAATACTAAGTTGGCCTTATGTAAATTAATGTATCTCATTAAGCTTGCCCTTTTACATGGATTATTCAGTCCATTAATGTTTAAAGAAATTCCTTTTAGAGAAGTCATTTGGCATTTTTAAAACATATAAAACTTATAATCAGAATAACAATTAACAAAATAAGTAATGTTATACCTCCTCCTTTAGGTGTACCTTTAAATATAGCTGTATTTATTGAGACTCTTATGGGATTTTGTATAAGCTTCAATTTTGTTTGTATTGACAATGAGCTTACAAAATGTATTGTGGATGTCAGAACTATATACAAACAACAGTAAACAAAAAAAAAATAATATAAGGATTAAACCTTGCACCCAGCCTGGAGTTAAAAACTCCAACTTTGAGTAGCACATACTACTCAAGTTAACCCCCTACCCTAAGCAGCAGTACCTCAGCTGCCACCTTATCAGTTTAATACTAGTTATTATTAACTAAAATTAACATCTTTCAATTAGATTATCTAGTAAGACAAAACTAAACATTTGATAAATCAGCATCATATAAACAAATAGAAACTTTTTAAAAACAATTCATACTTCTATGTACATCTATTTAATATAATACATTTATAATCAAATAGCATTCAAATAAACTTGATATTAGGAACCAAGAAAAGAGAGAGAAATAAAAGGAGTGAGAGAGAGAGAGAGAGAGAGAGAGAAAGAGAGAGAGAAAGAAAAAAAACAAAAAAATAATGTACCTATTTTCTGTCATAGAAATGCAGTTAACAGCTTCTAAAAGACTTTAAACTACTTGCATCAAAGCTTTTTTTCTCATACTTATTATTGCCAGTAAAATAAAATATTTATGTTTATAAAATTAGTTACAAATCATACTGCATAACTATGTAAATTCCCAAATATACTTGCATTGTTGTGAAGAAAGCCATCTGTATTTTATATATCTGAACTGCTGCTTTAAAATGTCACATGACAACTTCTTCTAAAATAAAATCATAATGATATTTATGCTTGTCAGTTAGATAAGTCAAATGAATTGTAACATTGTATATGTTTAAATCATAAGTACATACATACAATAATATGTTGCAGTCAAGTAAACTTTCAAAAACATATGTATATATGTTTTACTTTCTGTGCTTTCTAAAATATCACATTTATTTACTATGGGATACTGAATCATTTAAAATCATTATAACTTTCATATTTTATAAATTATAACATAAATAAGTAAATAGTTATAAAAAATAACTCACATTTAAATGTAATAGAGTTCATTTTCCATCGCAAAGTCGCATTTGCAGCAGTTCTACTTCCTGGTAGAGTGTTCTTCTTGAATCTGCGATGTGTCAGTGTGAATTCAGGGGTAAAAGTTCAAATTGACTGCATTCAGCTTCTCTGCGTGAATTCTGAGTGTTGAAGCTTTTAAAACAACTCGAGGACACTATTCACGAGGTAACCCACATCCCAAATTGTCTCCCTTAACATTCTGGCGGGAATTTTAATAAATACAAGTGACTGACATTCATTTAGCAATATAAATGAAACTAAACAGAGCAAAACCTTTGCAAAGTGATTTACAAGTTATTACAGCCTCTATGACAGTGAAACTAAGCCCACAATTATTAGTATATAATACAACTAATTTTTTAAGTCCCTATTCAATTTTTATACAAATCTCATTATTTACTGTATCAGAATTATCAAAAGCATGTAAATGTACCTATATAAAAGAAAAAGAGAGAGAGAGAAAAGAAAAAAACACAGAGAGTAGAAAATAAAAGAGAGTAAGAGAAGAGATAAAAAATAAAAAAGGAAAGCTATAAAAAGTATCTACAGTGGAATATAACTTGCTGTATATATTAATAAAGATAGATATGAAACATATTATTTACTACCATTTAGTTCTAATTATTAATAATTAAAGCATGACAGGTTATTTGTAAACAAGTATAAGCAATAGAATCATGGAAAAATAATTAGCAACAGTATTTAAACAGCATATATACTTTTTTACAAGGAATTAATAAGTTGTTATTCCACTTATCATATTTTCATTACACTTCTCTACCTGCCCTCCCCCACCCCTTACTAAATGCATAATCTAAAAAGAATGTCATTATTTAAAATAAAAGAAAAAAAGAAATGTATCTAATTACTAACCTTAAGTCTCTTTGTCACAAAGAGAAACAGATTGATTGATAGCTTGTTATTAGTTCCTCAGATATTTTATTTATAAAACAAAAACAGTTCTTTGTACACAGAAAGTAACTTTGATTAAATCTTTTTCAGAATATTTGTGGCTTTCTGAAAATGCAGTAACTGTATTTAAAAAGATTAATAGTGAAGAAAAAAGAGAGAGAGAAAAAGAAAAAACATAAAACAAGTCATTTGTTTTTTAGTCTTTTTTTCTTCTCTGAAGTCTTCCATGAAGCTTCTGTTGCCAACCTCTTTAATGAAGGACTAGCCCATTCCATTTCCTCTATTTTATCCAAAATCTTTTTTTTTTTTTTTTGATAAACAGCAATGCAGAGTCTAAGTCTTCAAAAATTCTAGGGCCATCAGGAAGAAAGATTTTTAGTTTGGCAGGAAACAGAAGGTAGGTTTTAAACTGTGCTTTCTTAAGCTCTCTTATTAATGGCAGGAAAACTTTTCTTTTAGTTATTACCAAGGAAGAATAGTCATTGTCAAAACGCACAGTTGTCTCATTAATTTTAACAGGTGCTTTAGCCCAAGCAGTTTTAAGTACCATCTCTTTATCAAAAGATGATAGAAATCTAACTATAACTGACCTAGGATACTTTTTGTTAGAGTTAGAATTAGATATGGATCTATGGGCTCTTTCGATACAAAAAGAAAAAGCTTCTGGTAAGTCTAAAGTTTTAGGAAGCCATGTATTTAAAAAAGAAGTAATATTGTTACCTTCAATATTTTCTGGCAGTCCAAAAATCCTTATGTTATTGAGCCTAGATCTATTTTCCAGGTCATCAAGTTTAGTTTGTAGATGTGTATTCTGTTTCAGCAAAAACTCAATGTTGATTTCTTCTTCTTGGATTCTATTCTCCATGTCATTTACAGTCTCTTCTATGCCTGTAATCTGGGTCTTCTGTTGTTGCAAGTCTATATGTAACAAGTCTATTTGTTTTGTAGTTTTTTCTATGAAGGTATCAATTTTAGTATCCAGTTTATCCATTTTGGCAGTAAGTTGCTGGATTGTAGATATCAGAGACTGAAGTTCTTTCTTGATGCTGGAATCTTGAGAATTTGTCTTACTGGAACTCATTTCAAACAGAGAAGCTGACAGAAAAAATTTCCAAGGTGTTTTCTGACAGGAATATTATTACAATTTTCTTTCTTTTTTAGATATTATTCAAGAAATAGATATTCCAAGCGTATTTAGAAAGAAAATTACTTCATAAATTAATTTTAAAAGTAATTATGTCCTGTCAGTGCTGTGAAATTGGTGGAGCTGAAGAAATCTGCTGCTATCCTGTGTTCATCCTTGGCCACGCCCCACCTTTAATCCACCTTTGAATAACAGCGTTTCTTTGTTTGAAAAAATGTGTGAGTTGAACATTAGCTCTGCTTTAAATAAATCTGTTCACTGTACTACAAAGTTTACCGTGACCAGGGACAAATGTGAAGATTTAGACTTATTGAAACTAAATAAGATTAGAGTTTTAAAACCTGATAAAGGAGGTGATTTGATTATCATGACTGAGGATGATTATATTACATGTTGATGGCAGGAATTGCATAACTTATGGTTGTGCCAAATTAGTTGATTTTAAACTTAACAAATATCTGGATAGGGAAACACAAATTTGTTGTGACTCATGGCAATTTCTGGAAATGTTAAACACATTGGATTATAATGAGAATCACAACTTCTTAACCGTGGATGTTAAGGACTTATACATGGTCATTCCACAGAAACTAGGCATTGATTGGGTTAGAGAATTCTTACATTCTAAAGGTGCTGCAAGTGATGATATAGAGTTGATTGAATACTTACTAGATATTATATTATCCAGTAATTTTTTTTCTGTTCAATGGTGAATATTTTTTACAGAAAACAGGGGTGGCAGTGGGTTCCCCCTGTGGGGGAAGTTCTGCGAATTGTGTAATGGCCTACTGTATGAGAGAGTTCCTTTTGCAAAATGTTAATTTTACCAACAATATTTACTGGTATACACGCTATTTGGATGATATTTTATCATCCTAAAAGGGGACAAGACCGTTGCCAATGAATTTGTAGGCTTTATTTCAATGACCCTATTTAAGCGCAACCTTGACAATTGGATAGGTGAATGTAAATTCACCCCCGTGGGTGGCACCTTGGTCCCTCATGTACAGGTGTAGTCTGTGCTGATCACAGAACAGCTCTGCTAACAATGACCATCTAACTGTGGTCAGTTAGGGTAAACAGGTTTTTACACAGCTAGTCTTGTAAAGGCTTTAGGGCCATTAGCCTAGTAACCTTCTACGAACCTATGATCTTATCTTTGTTATTTAGTTACTGTATGAGTAGTGGTCCATTAGTAATCTGCTGTCTTACACTTATAGAGTTTTATCAGTTATCTTTTACGTAGTAGTAAACTGAAAAGCGGATGACTTACATTTTTCACAACGGCCATTTTGTGCAAGGCTACTATGTGCTGTTAGTGGGGATTCTTGCTTTTCCAAACCCTTATGCAACTGTGAAATTAATATATTTAATTAAGGGGGGTGTGAGAGGTGAAATCTCCCATATGGGGGTAACTGCAGCCATATAGACTTTTGAGATTTATTTTTTTTACTTTCAAGTTAAGTTTAAGAGAAAACAACAAAATGTGACTAATTTTCCATTGATTCTAGTTAAATTGATATGTCAGCACTGCCAGTGACATAGGGAAAGCTTTCTTAGCACTCAAGTGGGTATGTTTTAGTATTGTCCTCTCCACTTATCTGTTGCTGGCAGTCCTTTGGAAAAGCTTAGAACAAACACAGGACATTTAAACATGTCATCAGTACAGAATCTGTTTAAAAAAATGTATGTATCTGGTCTTGTAAACAGATCTGTTGTCATAGTACTAAAGGAATGTTAAAACTTTGTAATAATATTGTAAGAGTAATCTGAAACAGAGCAAATAAATTACATAAGTTTTATCTGCAAAATATAGCTCTTGTTTCTTTGATGTGCATTTGCCTGTAAAATCTGAGGGCCCATATTTATGGGAATATATGTCTTGTGACCTCTACTAACATGCTTTCTGTTTGGGTAATGCTTACACCCAGGGTATCAGTTCTTTTCTGCCTTTGGCATTCCCTGGTTATCCTCCTAGAATATATCTTATTGTTGTCTGAATGGAGACATGATAAGTCAGCAAGCAAAGGAGGGTAGTGTTGCTGAAACTGAGGGGTCCAAATGGAGAGATGATAACTCAGCAAGCAAAGGAGAGTGGTATGGCTGAAACTGATGGGGTCCAAATGGAGAGATGATAAGTCAACAAGCACAGGAGAGTATTACTGCTGAAACCTACACGAGGTGGACCCTGTTTTTCACGAAATCTCACTAAGCTGACACTGATATATAGACTATTTTATATAGCATATATCATGGACAGAAATAGGTAAAAAATTAAAAATTATAGCTGTGTGCATAAGACCCAGGATAAAAAAGTGCCCAGTCCTGGAGGCGCACTGGTGCCAGGACTGGAAAAAATGACAGTGTAGAATCCTCAAAATATGGAAACATTCCTACAGTGGAGCCAGGCCAAGCTCAGGAGGAGAATAGCCCCCCTGTTGTAGAAGGAAGTAGCAGTCTACAAAAACGACAAAAGCTGACAGGCCAAAGAAGAGCCATAAAGATTAAATAGTGGACTATTGAGGTAAGAAAGAAATTATGTATTGTTACTATTATGCCTAGAATTTCCAGACACAAGATATACAAAAAGATTAAGAGAGAAATTAGAGGTAAGAAAAATACTTCCACAAGAAAAACTGTCAGAAGCTTCAAATAAAAAATTGTGTTTACTAATGTAACAGATTTGTGAAAAACATTATATAGACCTGAAACATTGATCTGTTTGGAAAAAGAAACATCTGAGGAACTGCAAAAATATAAACAACAAAACCTAGAGATATTTGAAAGTATAAAAAAAGAAATATGGACATGGGAAAGAAAGAGAGATTTGATATGGTGCGATATTTATGCAAAGTTGAAACCCAAATTAATCAATACAAAAAAGGCAGCCCCAAAGATATTCAAAGAGAAATACAGGCAAAGGCATACAGATATGGAAAATTTCACAATAAAAAAAAATTATATCACAAAGAGGGAATGTAGAAAAGAAGATTAGTGAAGTAGAAGTTAAAAAAACTAGAAGTTGAAGTTATGGAGTGCCTACAAAATTTGGTGTAGAAGGCCTAACGCAGGTTGTATCACAGCATGATGGAACAAGTCACCATAGTATGGAAAAACAGGAAGCTCAAGAGACATCTGAAGAAGAAATATGGACATGGGAAAGAGAAAGAGATTTAATTATTCTTTCGGCTGCTCCCGTTAGGGGTCGCCACAGCGGATCAACTGTTTCCATTTCTTCCTGTCCTATGCATTTTGCTTTGTCACACCAAGAGATTTAATATGGTGTAATATTTATGCAAAGGAGAAAGCAAAACTAATTGATACAAAAAAACCAGCACCAAAGATATTTGAATAAAAATACAGGCAGAGAAATCCAGACATGGAAAACTTTACAATACAGAAAATAAGACAAAGAGGAAAAGTAGAAAAGAAGATTAGTAATGGTGAAGTTAATGAAACAAAAACTGAGGTTATGGAGTACCTGCAAAGTTAAGGATTTAGTGTAGAAAATATAACTCAGAAAGCACCACAGCAGGGTAGAGCAATTGACATTCAAATTAAGGAGGAACCAGTGGAACAGGAAGCAACTGGTCAGTTCCCATGTTGTTTGTCTTTCCGGCTTTTCCCGGTAAGGGGTCGCCACAGCGGAACTCTGGTCCGCTAATGATTGGCAGTAGATTTTTATGGTGCTGAGTTGCCAGCCTGACGCCCAACCTTCAGCGAAGGCACACCCATTCATGCATGTCTTTCGGAGGCCACTCAACCACAGGGAGGACATGCAGACTCCACACAGAAGGCACTCCCCGCACACTAGCTGAGAAGTGAACGGGAGAACCTCTTGCTGCGAGGCAACAACGCAACCACTGTACCACCGCAGCATGAAGATATTTTGGAGCCTTCCACAGGAAACCAGTATAAGTGTTCATTTGAAGCTGGACAGCAAGGGAAGAAACAGGAAACTGTGGCATCTCTGACGCAGTCACTGTTGAGGAGTGATAGGCCAGTAAATTCCCATATGACAAAGCAATGGATGACACAGGATAAAACTGAAGAGAATGTGCTACAGGAAGATGCTATAGAACTTTCTCTAGAATGCCTGCAGGAAAGGGAGAACAAATAATGTCCCCTCAGTTTAGAAGGAAATGAGCTAAGAGGAGTTGCTTGATTTAATAGAGGTAGGTAGACATATTAAATCAATGAAAGAAATAGACTGCAGAAGGTCAGTAAAACCCCAAAAATCAGAAGTTTGATAAAACAAATGAACACAGTAATTAGGACTGTCCGTAGAGATCCATGTGATATAACAGAAGTAAACAGGATATCTTACTGTGCAGCTAAATTAATAACAGATCAAATTCTACCACAAGATCACAGGGTAGTAAGGGAAAGGAAGGGGAGAAATCAAATACCATCATGGAAGTATCTAATAGAGAACACTATAAAGCAATTAAGACAAGAAGTGTCACTGTTAAAAGAATATAGAAAAGGGAACAAATCCACAAAAGTACTCAGAAAGATAGACATGATAAAAGCAATGTACAGTATTATAACGGATCAGGATCTATCTTGCACTATTGCAAATAAACTAAAAATCTCAGCACAGGCAGAAAAACTTAGAAGATACACAGATAAAAATAAAGGAAAGTACAAAATAAGCAATTTATTGATGACCCCAAAAAGTTCTATACAGAATTGGGAAACACAGCAAAAAGAATTGAAAGAGCACTCAAAAAAGAGGAAATAGATACATTTTGGAGAAATATCCATGAAGGTCCTGTGGAACATGACAAAGATGCTGAATGGGTAGAAGAGGTAAAAGAAAGAATAAGAAGTTCAAAGGTACAGGATATGAAATGGGATGAAGTAATGGCCAGAGAAATTGAAACAAAGTTAAGAAAAGCCTCCAGTTTGGAAACCCCAGGCCCAGTTGCAGTACCTATCTTCTGGCTAAAAGTACTAACATCTTTGCACGAAGATTTAGCCATGAGTAAGAACTGTTTATATGCACATCCCAAATAGACTTCAGCCTGTTTAACAACAGGAAAAACAATGCTCCTACTCAAGAGTGAACCTGCAAGTTATCCTAAAAATTATAGACCAATAACTTTTGTTACCGACAACGTATAAATTATACACCAGAATTCATGCCGACAGAGTTTATAAACATTTAGAAGAAACTTCAGTCATGGCAATAGAACAAAAGGGTGATAAAAGACAGTCATATGGAACAAAGGATCATTTGTTGCTAAATAAAGTCATATCGGAGAACTGTAAAAAGGGAAAGAATCTACGTATGGCATGGATTGACTACATAAAAGCATCTGACAGTATCCCACATTCATGGATAAAAGAGTGCTTAAAAATGTATAATACACCCTACACTGATCGATTACATTACAGTGACCATGAAACAGTGGCAGACCACTTTGCAATTAAGCCATGATAAAGGACAAGTTATTATCCCAGGGATAAAAATTCAAAGAGGGATATTCCAGGGTGACTCCCTGTCACCAGTGCTATTCTGTACTGCTCTTAACCCATTAAGCTGTTTATGCAGCAGATTAGCCCATGACTATAATTTTGCTCCTAGAAAACAACAAAGTGTAAAGACTTCTTATCTTCTCTTTGTCGATGATTTAAAACTGTATAGCTCATTAGATGAGGAACTGAAAGCACAACTGCAAGTAGTCAAAACTTTTTCAGATGATATAAGACTGTCATTTGGTCTTGATAAACGTGCAAAAGCAACATTTAAAGCAGGAAAACTGCAGCACCAAGAAAACATCAGTTGGGGATAAGAATTTGATATAAAAGAACTTGAGCAAGAGGGAGTGTATAATATTTGGGAACTGATGAAGGATCAACAATAAAACAGGAACAAATGTAAGTAAGGAATATTTTAGAAGACTTAAATTAATTCTGAAAATAGCGTTGACATCTAGGAACAAAATCCAAGCTATAAATCAAATTGCTCTTCCTGTCCTAACTTGCAGTTTTGGAGTGTTTGACTGGCCCTAAAAGGTGTTGAATAGATTAGATAGGAAAACAAGAAGGATGCTTTCTTCCTGTCCTAACTTAAATATTTGGAGTGATGGACTGGCCTCAAAAGGTGTTGGCTAGATTAGACAGGAAAACAAGAAGGATGCTTCATGCTCATCAAATGATTTATAAAAAATAGTGCATACCAAGGTTATATATTACCTGTTCCAAAGGAGGTATGGGCCGCCTTGAAATTGATTACATGTATAGATCTGCAGTCTTGAGAATGCAGACCTATCTGCTGATCTCACAATACCCAAACATAGTGAAAGTTTTGAAACATGAGGAGAATAAATCTAAGATGATTTCTCTGTTTAGTCCTAACAATTGACAACAACCTTAGCTATGATGACCATATTAATACTACAATAAAGTCTGTCAACAAAAAACTAGGCACCCTTTACAGAATCAAATCCTTCCTTACCCCTTTAGCCAGAACCACTATTGCCCAGACCCACCTGATCTCTACCCTGTTCTGTGCTTCTGCAAAATATACCAATCTATCTAAAAACAACCTCACCGAACTTTCCACCAGTTACAATAACATAGCCAGATTTGCCACTGGCACCCCTTTTAGAACTCACCACTGTCACAACCTCAAACAGCTGGGATGGTTAGAACTGCAGAACCAACTACTTTGTCAACAACTTGTTATCACCCAAAAGATCCTTTACCACCCTAATAATACACGAATCCTCACTAATCTGATTACCCCCTATAAAAATCTTGCAACACTACGCTCAGCTAATAAGATTCTAGTTTCCACTATTAAATCCAACAACAAAGCTAGGGGGACACTTTTCACCAACACAGCGGGAAAAACCTGGAACCAGCTTCCTAGTGAACTTTTCACCCTTGCTTCCACTCTGCTTTTTAAAAAACATCTTAAAGAATATCGTAAAACTCACTGGCTTTGTCCCTGCTCTAACCTTGACTGATATCTCATTCCCCTTCTTGCTGTCCCTATACTTCTCTACTCCACTGTTCTATGTTGCCCACCTGTAATAATTGATTTCCTTCTTAGTACTAAAAAAATAAAAAACAAAAAAAAAAGTTTTATTTTATTTTTATCTCTCAAGTGTTTGTTCTCTGTATTTGATCTTAGCTTAAACCTACTAAAGGACTCTGTACAAGTTTGTCTTACCTTCAATTTAACAATATACTGTAACTCATTTTACTATTAGTATATATTGTATGCTTTGTCACTGCTGATGCTTGGAGCTTTTCTCCCTGGGCCTCTACTGAAAATGGACTAGTTCCAACTAATCCAGTTAGACTAGCCCGGTCAACAAATGTAAAATAAATAAACAAATAGTCTAGCAGAAGTATATTGGCGTCAAGCAGGAATGGAAATCAAACCAGAAGTCGATAAAAATCAGGCAGCAACTGAATGTGCCAAAAAACAAAAGAAAGAATATAAGGTGAAGGATCAGATAAAAGGGTAGGAAATGTGGAAAATGCATAAATATAGTTGCAAATATAGAAAACGTTTGGAAGAACCTTATGTTGATCAAGATCGAACACAGGAATGGTTAAGGAAAGGCAAATTCAAACCAAAAGATGAAAGATTAATATCAGCGGCCCAAGACAGTGGGCTAGATACACGATGGTTTACAAAATCCATTGAATATGTGAGAGAAACAGACAAATGTAGGTTTTGTAAAACAGAATTGGAAACAGTTGCAGACCTTGTCGCTGGTTGTGACATACTAATGACAGAAGGACTGTGTACTGAAAGACATAATAATGTGGCAAGACTGTTGCACTGGGGATTGTGCAAACATTATGATATTGAAGTGGCTGAAAAACACTGGAAGCATGAGCCACAAAGCATCATTGAAAATGATGAAGTTTACATTACATGGGATCACCCATTACCAACAATTAAAAAAATAGATGTGAGAAAACCAGATGTAGTAGTCCATGAAAAGAAGACAAAAGTAGCATTGATCATTGAAATCACTGCACTCAGTGACTATAGTGTCTTACATACAGAGACACAGTCATAAAATATCAGGATTTGTAGGCAGAAATGAGAGCAGCGTGGAAGAAAGATACCCAGACAGTTCCAATAGCAGAAGGAGCCACAGGTCTTATTGGGTTGGGTTGGGTTGGGTTGGGAGGGTGGCTTAATGGCTAAAGTGCTTGCCTTACAAACACAAGGTTCAGGGTTTGAGTCTCACAAGGGATAATTGGCTAAGCTTAAAATGGCTCGCAAGGGCAGTTAGCTTAGTACTAAACTATAAATCTAAAAAGAATCTACAGTCGTATTTAGATATGTTACCAATACATGTAACTCTGTACGAATTGCAGGAGTCATTAGTGGGCATATTGTGGGTGCTACGAAGAACACTTCTGGCTGACATCAAAGATTGAAACAATATTAATTTCATGAACTTTAATTGTACTTTGACTTAGGAATGGGGTACCCATCATGGTATTAGAAATCCAAAAGACTTGGAGAAATTATAAAAAATAAACAGATATCACATGAAAGTGCATGCATGTTATGGTGAAACAGGAGAAAAATGCCTAAACCTGCCAAGGCAGGTAAGTGCTCATGTTGCCGCATGATTCAGTACAGTATCATCATTGGCTTTCTCTGAACCTCTTTGAACCCTTTGCATATTATCTTTAATCACTGCTGTTGCCAAAGTTTCAGAAATGCTGTTTGTCAGCACTGCTAATCAGCTCAAGGACTTCAAGAAATAGATTTTAATGCAAGATCCCCTTAAGAAAGCATGAATAGGATAGTTTCAGCTTCAGCAGTCAGAGATAAGGCAGAAGGGATAATTAGGTAAGGGATCAATAATCCAGGTCTAATAACTTTACATCTGACTAAGATCTTGTTTTGAGGGACCATCTACAGTGCAGTGCAATAACTCTTGTATAACCAGTCATTTGTGTTTTTTTTTTTGTGCCTGGATTCTCTCAAGTCCTCATGCTTGTGGAAGCATGTCCTTTTATCCTTTAGTTTTGTACATTTGTCTAAGATAAGTGCACCACCATAGTCAATGGGTCTTCTCAGCCATTCACGCAATGGCTGACTCATATTTCACCTCTAAAATGTCAAGTTACATGTTCTGCTTCGTTCAGCACATTATGAATCCAGAGCATTACAGCCACTGCTAGCTCTGCCCATAGCTGCAGTGTGACATGGATAGTTATTACTGCTACTGACTGGTATTTTTAGAACATTGACTAAGCAGTGACAGCATGTAAAGCTTAGTGCCTAACTTATGGTGCAGTGCTAGAATTACAAGGAGTAGAAAGAAGGAATCCAGAGGCTATAACTAAGATGTTTAGTCCTTTCTCCAGGTCTACTCTGGCTACTCTTTCATTGCCTGTGTTTGCGGTTTTGTTTTCCTTCAGCAAGAGGTCATGCTATATTTCCAGGTCTTCCACAGTAAAAATGTAATAGGGCAGTACTGCCCAGTACCTGCTGCTGTGAACAAGACAGGGCATCCCTTTTACATCTCCTCACTTTCCAGTGCCCTTGAATGTCAATTCATGGAGTTTATGTTTCCCTTGCATAGTGCTGAGCCTGAAATTGGTTCTGTGAAGATGTCTGCTTTAGCCTTTCCTAAACAGTTGATCACGTAATGGCATAGGTCATAGATATTCCTAAAGACATTGTTATATTTTTATGACTTTAGTAGTTTCTGTACCATTGATGGACCAAGAGAATTTATTCAGAGCATGGTGATGGATGAGCTAGAGAGTGCCACAGAGTACCTTTCAGTAGATAATTATCCCTCATTTGTCCGCCAGATGTGATAGCACATGCGTTGCTGTGAGCTGGTCTGTTACTAGCTCCAGCAAACATTCTACATTTGTCTACCTTTTGGATTCAGTGTCTTTTTTTCTTTGAAGACAGCAGGGGCTCATGGAGAATGGCTTTCCAGATGAGAATTTCTTTTATTCCACAGAGGTCTTTGTGATTACAGATAGTAAGATGCTTAAAGGTTCCTTCTGTGAAATAAGCTGGAGTGTTGAACGCGCCTCATCCATCAACATCACTTCTCAAGGATTTGTCGCTTTCACATTACTTAAGGATTAGCTCTGTGCTTATTTGGGACAATCTGACATTCATGCTTAGGTTATCCCTACTCTTGATCCTTCCTCAGGAGTGGTATCTTCCAAATTTGCAAGCACCCTGCTTTTTACTCATTGACATCTAAGAAGGCTGACTTGCCTTTATCAGCCCCAACCACAATAGAAATTGTAGCAGTCATACAGACACACCCCCTAAGGCAGACTTCTTTCTTATCACCTCTGTACAGAAAACATTTTGGTTACTCTTCCTCCTAGCAGGAAGTCTCATTTCTTGAAAATATTTAATGCGATGATCCATTCTTCAGCTTCTTCTACTTTTAGGTCTATCAGTGCCTGCACAGTAAGGCTCGTTGTCAGACTTCCTTCTTGAGCCAGGCTTTAGACAAGCTTGCTTTTCTGTCTAAGTTATGCGAATGAGCTGTTCTTTATCTGTCTCTCTCTTTTTTTAAACATTTTTAAAGTGACATAGGTACGTATAAAGTAACAGAAAAGAAAACAAAACATAATAACATTTCCATTGTTATTTTCATGTAGTACATATATGTTTTGTTTTTAACACTTTTCATTCACTCCATTACATAAATTGCTCAGTTCTTGCCTTCCCTTAAATTTCAGTCTTCTTCCTCCCGGACACTATTCTGCTGTATTATTCCCACAAATTCTGCTTATTTCTATGTGATTTGCTTCTTCCCTTTTCTAAAGATCTCACGTCTGGTTGTTTTATCTTCTTTACAATATTTAGTATTTCAATTACAAATGGTTTAGATTTTGATTTCCATTTTGTAGTAATTGCTTTTCTTTGGCAGCCAATAGTATTAAAATTTGAAAGGCCTGTGTCTGGGCAAGTCAGACCCTATATTCCAGCTCAAAAGCATTGTTTTCTTAGCTGCAACCATTTGCTCTCCCAACATTTCTGACAAAGTATTCTGTAAAAAATTTGCAAAATGTGCAAACTTGTTATAGTCCCAAAAAATGTGTTCCCAATTACCCCCTATTTCCCATTACACCTCCAGCATTTACTGTCTACCTGAGGAAAATTTCTCTGAAGTCTAATTGGTGTATAAAATTACCTTTGCAAACACTTGCAAGCATACCTCTCAACTGTCCAAATCTTTGTAGAATGTCTAGATTTTTGCCTCATATTTAAGGTCTGTTCCTCATAACATTTGAGTTTTTCTGGAAAATCAGTGAGGATTGAAGTCATTAAATGATGATACATGCTAGCACAAATCCTGTTATTTTAGTAACTTTCTAAATTTATAATAGCAATATTTAAAATTTTTACCTGTTTTTGGACCTTTGTCCCCACCCATTAATTTAGGCTATGTCCAGATATTTCTGCATTACAAAGTTGAGAGGTGTGCTTGCAAGTATGTAACAAAGTCCAGGAGGTTTATGATTTTTGCTAGGTGCCTTTGTCTCAGTGTCATTTTGATGCCATGAATACAGCAAGCAAAGTGTCTTCCTCTTGTGTTTTCTTATGCAGAGCAGCCTAGGTGAGATGTTTCATTTTACTTTAGAAGTTAAAAAATATTTTTGATGCCTTTTTAAGGTGGTGCCCAGTTTTGGGAACACAGATGCAGGAGGCTAAAGATATAATCCAAGTAAGAGGACAAACTCTTTCTACTGTGTTAAATGTTCATCTGTCTCCCCATAAAGTTATTTTTGTCTGCTGCTGCCACAAAAAGGGCACTAAGACATCAATTAAAGCCTACAAATACCAGACTTTGCTTCACCTCTCGAGACATCAGCCAAATCCACTAGAATGCCTTTGTAACTTTTGTCTTCAAAAGATTTCTGACTGCCTTTGTATCAGCTATCCGGCTTGAAGAAAGGTTTTCCAATTGCGACTTCATTATCCATCTAGGACTGGTGAGTGTAGATGGTTTTATTTTTATGCACTCCATACTAAACTCATTGAGATGCAATCCATTAAGATTAAACTTGCAGAAGCCACTAAAAGAAGTATTTTAGGGGACTTTATCCAATAATCCTCCACTGTGAGTGGCTTCACCTCTTTACTTATAACCACCTTTGAGGTAAGGTACAGCAAAGAAAGAGGCTTGGTCTTGCTGAATTGTGTATTGATAAGTTTAACCTGTAATGACCCATGTAGTTCTTGTGGTGACATCATTGTTTAAGCCATTTTTTGGAATCAGTTGAAACCCGTCTCTGTCAAATCATGGTCCTGTGTTGCATTATTTGGCATTTTTTAGCTGTAGTCTCTTATAATCAAGGAAGTCCATGGATAGTGCTCCTTGGGGTAACTCAGGAAGGGATCCTGTCTTTTCCTGGTCCTACAGAAGCTGGGAGAGTACCTTCCCATACTGAGCATCAGTAATTTCAGTTATTTCAGTATTTTTTTTTAATTACTGTATGGTCATTATCTAGGTGGTAATTAGCTTGCTGACAGAGTGTTACTGGGTAGTACTGGCAGACGTAATGGATGCTTTTTCGTACAGGAGAGTCTTACATGTATGTGTGATTAGTACTTTCATTACAGATTACTATATTTTTCTGTGTCATCTGCATAGTGACTCTTTATTAACTAGGAAACCCCCAGAGAAAGAATCTTTGTCTTCTGTAGTTTGAAGGTGTGGCTATCAATGACTTCTCCATGCTGTTCATACTCTCTGAACTTTCCTGATTCTTTTCCTGACTGAAGCCACTCAGAGGTTTAAGTCAGGTAAGAGAAATCAGTTCTTCACCCAGTTATAACATAACTTTCATTAGACCTGTCTAGACTGTGTTCAGTGTTGAACCTTCCTCGTTAAAAAGGACATGAGAACTCATTTATTTCTTGAGCTTTGTTACATCAAGGATTATATAGGTGTGCCCTTGTGCTGGAGCTTATGACAGTTTTCATCTTTCCTTTTACTCATTTCCATGAATGTACTTCGCAGAATTGCGTGCTCCCAATGACTGAAGAATAATCTCTTGCTGTCTTTCTCAAATACACAACACATACACACACACGCGCGCGCACACACAGACACACACACACACACACGCACGCACACACACACACACACACACACACACACACACACACACACACACACACACACACACACACACTCTGCTTCTAGTCTGAGATCCTTTTAGCAGTTCTGTCCATAACTTGGAGCAAGGCTTCCCTTCATCATCTGCACTCTGAAATCATCTTTCTTATTTGACATCTTGAAAGTAGAGAAGTGTTAACTGATCCAAGGTCATTAAAGTGTCTTAGAAACATCTTATCTTAACAAATCTTTCAAAATGCAAACACTTTGTTTGGTCTTTAAAGCCTGGGGTTGTCTTCTAAAGCCTGAATTATTTCTGATAAGACTCAATGATAAGCAATAGTTTAGTATTTGAAAAAAAAACAGAGTTGGAGTACTCTTGATGTTAGTACAGAGAAACATTCTGAGTCTGGAAGTGGGGTGCCAAGCATCAACCTTTCTGATACTAGACTGAATGTCCTTACTTACAGCAGCAGTCTGCTGCTGGGCCTCAGATTATTTTTCTATAGTATTCAGATGGTCTTATATATTTGTGCTAAGCTGGAAATCATCTTATTCATATTAAAAAAATAAAATATCTTACTTATACCTCTCAACTGTCCAGATTTTCACAGAATGTCCAGATTTTGGCCTCATATTTTTGGTCTGTTCCTCATAAAATTTGTGATTTTCTAGCAAATAACTGGGATGATCTGAGGATTGAAATCACTAAATATTGATATACACTTGTGTTTCAGATTTCATATCCTTCAGAAAAATTCATGTTAAGACAAATCCTGTTGTTCTATCAAGGTTCTGAGTTTGTAAGAGCAGTATTTAAAATCTGTCCCTCTTTTTGGGCCTTTGTCTCCCCATTTTGTCAGACTTTGTCCAGATTTTTTTGCGCTGAGAGGTTGAGAGGTATGTACATGGTTAGAAGTCATAAAAGTCATTTTCAAACTGCTTTTCCCAACACTGTGCAAAACTCTAAAGCTTCCTCAGTGGTGCTTCTTTTCAGACCTCTCCACCATCCCTAATTAGGAGGAGTGTTCCTATTTTCAGGCCTGATTTAGGAAGTCCCTGTTGTTGGTGGTCTATCCTTATTTTCAGGCTAGATTTACTTCTTCACACAATTTTCTGAATCCTATCATCACATGTGATTTTTGAAGCTGTCTAGTAGACAGAAAACCACACTACATTTAATGAAGAAAGACGAAGCATCTTACAACTCCCTTTTTCTGAAGCAAAAATAAATGAACTTGTGTGGTAGAATTTTGAGATAGATTTCATTTAAAGTCTACACTAGCTTATACACTCTCTGAAAATGTGCTTATATCTGTTTTTAAACAAATGTTTATGTGTAGTATCCCACATTACTGAAAGCTGGAGGAGGTATGTGCTATTTGGTATACAGATTTGAAGCTAATTATATGTTTGCAGTTTTTAACTGAATGATCATGTTTTTTAGGGGCTTTTATTCCTATTTTCATTGTCTGCATGTTGAGAGGTATTCTTTTTGTTTTTACAAATTATTCCAGTCTTGATGATATGTTTGGAAGAGTGTTTCATAAAAGGAAGAGATCCTCTTCTTCCAGGTCTTTCTCACAGACATGTGGAATGAGTGTACAGCTGTCACACTTCACCAAAACAGAGTTGATTTCTAGGTTTCCTTGGTGTTTTTTTGTGAATTTTGGGACTTGATTGTTTTTTTTTCTTGTATTTTGTTAAAAGAACAATGAACTGCATCATGTGCAAACTGCTTTTCTTTATGTGTAACCAACCAAATTGTCAACCAAAATGACCTCAGGGTGCGCACCATCTTTGTTTTCTTGTCCTGAGAAGTCACATACTTCAGAATACTGCATCCACTGTCAAAATGTAAACAAAATGCGCTTCTTCATCAGGTGAAGATGCTACAGGAAGACAAAGCAGAAAAGATTGGTTCCCCTTTTATAAATTTGTGTTATTTCAGAAGGGAAAGGAAGCGGGCACTGTGACACACATTAGCTGTTCACCAGATCAGGAACCCCATAAACAGACAAAGAGTGAGTCTGTCATTCTCTGGATTAGGTGAGTGCCATAAAAGCAGTCGTTGACATATAGTTTACTTAACATCAGAAAGTCTAATGTGCCTCCTGTCACTGAAGACTTGTCAATGAGAGGGCTTGTAGAGCTGATGATGATGTAAATGCTAATGGGGCATGCTTCTGCACATGTGGAAAAAACATTCCATGCTCCTTTGAAAGTTATTTCCCATTAGCTTAGCACAACACCTTGAATTGTTTTAAGGTCAAATGAGAGAGGACTGATGCTGAAATTTGTCTTGATAATGTTGGCAGTCACTCCACACCACTGAAATCACTTGCAGATATTTCATCAAAGAAATCAATACAGTCTTTACTGATGCATTCCCACAGTCATACTGGTAGTGCCTGTAGATTTCCTTCTATCCTACTGTTGCAGTATTCTTAGTAGGGATTCCCCACCTTGGGCAGCCTGATGTCCGGCCAGTATACCAAAGTATTTTACTACCTAAGGTAAGTCATACGTCGCACATATGTTCCTCGTGTACTTAGGGCATGAAAGCAATGTCCGGATATACCATCCTCAGAACTTCTCTGCCACCAGACCCATAGCCTTTTTTGATCATCGTTCTGCTTGCCCAAGTCATTTACTCGTGTATCAAGCCATTCAGATAAGTGCACCACTGGGGTTTTCTTTTCTTACATACTGCTGTTTTTTGCTGTGGGTTTTTTATGTCATCCAGAAAAGGCAAGTGCCAGTGTGGGAGACAAATTCCACATAGAGATCGTCATGACCAGTGCTTGTTTTGCTTAGGGTCTACTCACAACCACAAAACTTGTGGTATTTGAAAGGCTTTTGTGCCTGACTTTACGTAATCACCTCTCTTCTCTTGCTATTTATTTGGAAAATCAGCATCTCAAACTTTTAGCGAAAGACGTTGTAGAGGGTACTTCTAGGCCTGATGTTGAGTCTTCACTGAAGATAAAGGCCAAGAAACCAAGGTCAGACTCTTCTGCTGCCTTCCTACATCAGACATCTCTCTTGAAGCCAATAAAATCCCAGAGGTTCACCCGGTTCTCGGGTTGGATTCTTCGGCTGGGACCACTTCTGAGGCCACCATAGATCTGATTACAGGCATGTCCTCAGAGATATTGCAGATATCCGTTTCAGATGGTCGGGGAACCAAGACATAACAACTGAAGGGCCTATGTGGATTCTCAAATTCTGGTGAAGAAGGAAGTTCTGATGACAGTAATAGAGTGTAGGCTGACATCAGGTCCTTCTACTTTTCATAAGGCTGACATACAATTAAAGAAAAAGCAAAAAAACAGAGCATGTTTCTTCTCACAGGGGCCCTCAAAGTGAGTGGCAGAATTTCACCCAGGGCTTATTTAATCCCTTTATGGCTCTTAAGCCTCCTTCAGGGGTCTCTGTTCCTGTTACCACTTGGACATCTTCCCCTCACAAGAGGCCAAGGGAGCAGGACTCTTCTGATGAAGAGGTTTCAAAGGATGAGGAATCCTTGGCCTATTCTTTCCAGGTCCCATCACCTTTGGAGTATGCTTCTCCTGAAGAGGAATCTACTAGTCGAGAATCTCCTGTTGAGGAGCTTACTCCTGGGTATACTGATGAGGGAGTACTTTAAATGGGGTTGCTCCCAAGTTTCAGATGTGCAAAAGAGATATTATGAGCTCCTATAAATGAAGTCTCCTTCACCATCTGCTGTCTCTCCAGATGTTCTTCATCTCACATTGCTGCAGTCATAACTTATGGGTAGTCCGCTGTCCTCGGTCGGCCCGAATACCAAAGTATTAGGCTGACGTCGGTCATGGGCGCTCAGATCTGACATCAGAGCGTCAGGGTATTAAAGCGCATGACCGACGTCATTTCCTCAGTCTTTTTTGCCGCATGGTCCGAAGCAGAAGCAGCGTTTGCAAGTGCCGTTCGGCGTTCTGAAATTTTCGTATTCTGAGTTTCAGACCGATACCAAGTTGGGCTAAGTACCCCGTTGGGGAATATTTTTGTTTTTTCTTGCCTCAGTTACTTCCGGATGTCAGAAAAAGTGAATAATTGTATTTCTTGTGGGAAACAGATACCGCATAGGGATTACCACTCTCTTTGTATTCCTTGTTTGGGACCTGAGCACGACGTAGTAGGGTGTCGCTTTTGTGCTAGGTATAATAAGCGCACCATTAAACGTAGGTTAGATTGTGCTAGGCTTGTCTTCGGTAAGCGGTGTAATTACAATATGCCGTCGGATCCTCCGATGCCCGCTACCACGAAGAAGCGCAAAGATAAATCTTTAAAGTCCAAACAGGATGACTCGTCCGTTCCGGACGCCGGTTCTTTAGACACCACTGTGGATTCGGTTGATCCGGACGCAGTTTCTTCTGAGTCTCAGGGGGAGACGTTGGTTTTGCAAGATGTGGTTTCCCAGGAGTCAGGTCAGGCTGAGGGGGCCTCTCAGGTTACTATTCTCCCTTCTTTGCCTAAGGTGGTTAGGCCTTCTCCTTCTGTCTCTAAGGTGCCTTCCAAAGGCAGGCCTGGTTTGCCTTCCACAGGTGTCAGTCCTAGTTCTGCAGGTTCTGTGCCTAAAAAGCACATGCTTAAAATGGCAGAAGATTTAATTACTTTAATCAGGGGTTCTATGCCCCCTCCAGATAAGAGGCCTAGGGTGGAGCCAGAAATGGAAAGTTTGGAGCAGGCTTCAGATTACTCAGAGTCTTCGGCTGAAGACATTCAGGATTTTCCTCCTTATTCTGATTCAGACGCAGAGGATTCCACTCCTTCTGCTTCTCCTCCAGAGGATTTTTCTTTCAGAAACCCTGCATTCCATGAGGGAGCATTTTAAATGGGAAGGTCAGGATTTCTCAGATTCCAGGAAGAGGCTTAGGGAATTTTTGTTTTTACCACAGCATAGGCCCTTGGCTATACCTCCTGTTTTGGATGTTGTTCAAGACGTTTTTTTCTGAGGCTTCCCTTAATCCAGATTCTTTGCCTCCTGCGCCAGTGAAGCCGGATAGGTATTACAGAGTGCCTGAGGCTCATAAATATCTGTATAAGAGCCCTAGGGCCGACCCAGAAACTATTAGCCAGGGACCTAAGGGTGTCAGGGCTTTTGTTGTAAAGAATCCAGTTCCTTTGGATAAGGATGCTAGAGCTTTGGAAAGGTGGGGTAAGAAAGTATATACCTCTTCCACTTTAGCAATGAGGGCTTTGAATTGCCAGTTTCATATGTTGAAATATCAGAATTTTCTTCTTACTCAGTTAAAATCTAAAATGGATGCTTTGGCAGAGGGCATAGAGTGTAAGGAATTACAGGATTTGGTACATGTCTCTGATCAGGTGGGTAAGCATGCTTTGCAGTGTGGTTTTGATGCTTTGCAGGCTTCTTCCAGGGTGGCTGCCACTGGTTCAATTCTTCGCAGGCATGCCTGGCTTAAGGATCAGAATTTGTCAGAGCATGTTAAAGCTAGGATTTTGGATGCTCCTTTGCAGTCTGAAGTTTTGTTTGGTTCTCCTGTGGAGTCTGTCTTGAAAAAAATGGAAGACAAGGCTAAGTCTATGCAGACTGTTAAAGATTTTTTGCAGGTGCAGCCCCCTAAGTTCAGCAGGAACTGGCCTGCTAAGGGTTGGACTTACCCTTCTTCTGATTCCCAGTCTAGGGGTAGATCTAGACGGGGTAGGGGCAGAGCTCAGAGTTCTTTCAGGCCCAGATCGTGGAGTTCACCAGCACAATCTTCAGGTGAAGGCAGGGGCCAGTCCTTTCGTAAACAGGCCCAATGACCTGCATTTTCAGCTGCCAGATCCTTCCTGCCTGGCAGCTCCTTTGGGAGGAAAGTTGGCTCTCTTCAAGCAAAATTGGCTTCTAGTCACCCAAGACAAATGGGTGTTGGACATTATAGACCGAGGCTACAAGTTTTATTTCCACACATTGCCTCCTTTCAAGGGCATGCCAGACGTTCCTCCTCAGCAAAGGGCAGAGGCTCACAAACAGATTTCTTTACTTCTTCAAATGGGGGCTATACAGCAGGTCCCTCTGTCAGAAGTGGGCCTCGGATTTTACTCGCCTATTTCTTGTACCAAAGAAAGGAAACACTTGGAGGCCAATCTTGGATCTATCTGTCCTCAACACATATCTGGACATTCCAAAATTCAAAATGTTGACGTTGCAACAACTTCTGCCTCTGTTGGGCAAAGATCACTGGATGGTAACTCTGGATCTCAAAGAGGCTTATCTTCATGTTCCTATCAGACTCAGTTGCAGGAGATTCCTGCGTTTTCGGGCTGGGACTTTACATTATCAGTTCTCTGCATTGCCCTTTGGCTTATCTACTGCACCCAGAGTATTCACAAAAGTTCTGGCTCCATAAATAGCCTTCTTCAGGTTAAGAGGAATACAAATTTATCCTTATTTGGACGACTGCCTGATTCTGGCTCAAGACAAGCTCGAGCTTCTTCACCATCTACAGTATGTTATGACAGTGTTAAGGTGCCTAGGGTATTCTGTGAACGAAACAAAGTCCAGTCTAGTACCCTCTCAGGAAATGTGCTTTCTGGGTGTGAGACTGAATACAACTTCCCAGATGGACTTTTGGACCCCGGACAAGCAAAAGAATCTTACACTTTACTTCCATCAATTGTCTCTACTGTCCAGGCTGACTGCAAGGACAGTCCTTCAAGCCTTGGGGTTCATGGCATCTTGTATTCTGGTGCTTCCCAATGCCAAACTGCATATGAGGAAGCTACAATGGTATCTCAAAAATGTATGGACACAACACTGCCAAGATTTGGACACTGTCATTCAGATAATACCTTGCATTCAAAAGGAATTTTTGTGGTGGGCTCAGGAATGTCACCTAAACAAGGGACTCTCTGTGACCCGACCAGAGGCAAGTCAGATTTTAACGACGGATGCCTCGGACAAGGCCTGGGGAGCACACCTCAATGGAAAATGGGTTCAAGACACGTGGCCTGTCAGACTTCAACATTTACATATCAACTTGAAGGAAATGTTAGCAGTCCAGTTTGCATTGCTGGCTTTCAAGGATTTACTTCTCCCAGGGCAGGTGTTGATTCAAACAGACAACACAACTGTCATGTGGTACATCAACAAGCAAGGGGCACCCATTCGTACCCTCTTTGCAGGCAAGCTATGATTTTGTGGGAGACTGCTCTCAGTTTGCAACTCACTCTTCAAGCAAGGTTTCTGCCAGGAGCACAGAACTCCTTAGCAGATGTTTTGAGCAGACGGATAGTGGATCCCCACGAGTGGAAATTGGATCCTCATGTATTTCGACAGCTGACAATGATATGGGGGACTCCAGACATAGATCTGTTCGCTTCTCCACTAAATTTCCAGGTGCCAAAGTTTTGCACAAAGATGTTTCATCCCACAGCTTGGAAAGTGGATGCTCTATCATTCAGTTGGAGCAATCTTCACGTCTATGCCTTTCCGCCTCTGCCTCTTCTTCCAAAGGTTCTCTTGAAGGTCAGACAGGACAAGCCCTCCATGATTCTAATAGCTCCAGATTGGCCTCGACAGCACTGGTACCCTCTGCTAAGGAGCTTAGTACGGATCCTCCTTACCCTTTGCCTTTGATTCCGCACCTTTGACTCAGGCGGGCAATCATTTCTTCAATGTCAGGATTCAGTCCCTGCATCTAACAGCCTGGCATATTCTGTTCTAGACCCTGGAGGGTCGCAGCTTCCTCAACAAGTTTTGAATGTTATTTTGGAGGCCAGGAGGCCTAGTACAAGGAAAGTTTATGCTGATAAATGGAGGAGATTTTTGATTTGGAGCAAAGCAAAGAGCTTTGATGTTTCCAGGCCTGATTTGAGTGTTTCTCTTCAATATCTTACAGAATTATTGGACAAGGGTTTGTCTTTCTCCTCTATAAAAGTGCATGCTGCAGCCATTTCTGCTCACTATGACTGTGATCCACCATTATTCTCTCATCCTTTGTTTAAGCAATTCCTTAGAGGGGCAAAGAACATAAGACCCCAGTAGAGCTCCTACTCCTGCTTGGGATCTCAATTTTGTGTTGGAAAAACTTACTTTACCTCCTTTTGAACCTGCAGCTTCAGCTGAGCTAAAGTTTTTGTCTTGGAAGACTGCTTTTTTGTTGGCCATTACGTCTGCTAGAAGGGTTTCTGAATTACAGGCTCTAATGGCAGTTGAACCCTTCCTAATTTTTCATAAGGACAGGGTATCTCTGCGTACTAACCCTACTTTTATGCCTAAAGTGGTTTCAAATGTGGCCTTGAACCAATCTATTCATTTGCCTACTTTTTATGCAGATCCCCAAAATAAAGGGGAGAAAATCTTGCACACTTTGGATATTCACAGGCAGCTGCGTTATTATTTGAGCAAGACTAAAGGGTTCAGACAGTCTCAGCAGTTGTTTGTTTCTTTTGCTTTGGGTTCTCAGGGAAACCTGTTTCAAAACAAACTATTTCTAAGTGGATTGGCTTTTGTATTGCTTTTGTTATTCTCATCATGGTAAGGAGATTCCAGCTGGAATCAGGCCTCACTCCACTAGGGCTACTGCCACTTCTACTGCTTTTTAAGGGGTAGCTACTAAAGATATTTTGGAAGCAGCTACTTGGAGTTCAGTGCACACTTTTTCTAAACATTACCATCTTCCGCTTTATTCCAAATCTAGGGCTGGGTTTGCCACTGCAATCTTACAGGGCATTTTGGCAGCCCCCAATGCTTTATGATTTTGCCAGCCACCCTTTACCTCTGCTTTGGGATTCTACCCATAAGTTATGACTGCAGCAATGTGAGATGAAGAACATAGTACAGTTTTGTACCTACCATAAATGTAGATGTTCGAAGATCCACATTGCTGCAGTCCAATTTACCCTCCCTCCTTCCCCTCTGTAGTTTGGAGTGGTGGTATGATTTGGGTTGTAGCTGTTTTTTGTACATGGTTTTAGGGAGTTATTCTATTTTTGGCTGTGGCCTTTGTTTTTAGGGCCTTCTGACATCTGGGGCAAGAAAAGACTGAGGAAATGACGTCGGTCATGCGCTTTAATACCCTGACGCTCTGATGTCAGATCTGAGCGCACATGACCGACGTCAGCCTAATACTTTGGTATTCGGGCCGACCGAGGACAGCGGACTACCCATAAGTTATGACTGCAGCAATGTGGATCTGCGAACATCTACATTTATGGTAGGTACAAAACTGTACTTTTTACCTGCTTTACTGTATGCCTTTTCCCTAGCATCTCAGGCTCCTGATCCTCAGCCCCCTGCTCCTAGGAAGCCTGACCATTTCTACAAAGTGCCTGATGATTGCAAATTTATGTTCAAGTGCCCATCTGCTGACCTTTCGGTGGTCTCATATAAGCCTTCTAAATTGCTGTCAACCACTAAACTTCTCTCTAATAAGGAAAGCAACACAATGGAAAGATGGGAAAGAAGGTCTGTACTTCTGCCACCCTTGCCTTGTGTGGCATTAATTACCAAACTCGTATAACTAGATATGTTTTGGCCCAGGCTTCCCAAGCTATTTCTGATCTACCAGAATCTTAAGGAAAAAATTCTGCCTTGTCTTTGTTAGGGGTTTCTTCTCAAGCAGCGTGCCATTCCATTAAGCGCAGCTATGATGCATCAGAAGCATCATTCATGGCCGCTGCTTCAGGATCTGTATTGAGGAGGTATCCCTGGCTAAGGCTTCAGCCCCTGCCAGATGACACAAAAACTAAATTGATGTATGCTCCTCTAGACAACAATGGCTTGTTTGGTACTGCTGCTGCTGACTTGTTCAAGTCTTTGCAGGTGAAAGGCAAGAAGTTACAGGACTTGAAACATCTTTTGGTGTCATCTGTGCCTATGTTTCAAAGGAATTACCCTTCCAAGCCAGCTCTTGTTTGGAGACAGTCTTGCCCTCCTCCTAAAAGTAAGAAAAGTGGATGGAGACTACCTCCACCTAAGACTACTCAGGCTTCTTCTGCATAGAAGCAGCCCTTTCCTGACAAACCAAGTAGTATCTGACCATCACTCTTCTTTCAACCACATTCCTCTCTCACTTCATCTCTCTCAGTGTCTCTTCCTGTTTAGTAAAGCATTACCCAAGACTCATGGGCTCTTTCAATAATTCAAAAAGGATGTTTCATGGTTTGGAAATTCCTTCTTCCTTTCATGGGCATCCCCCAACCACCTCAGGAACAGTTAAATTTGTTCCAAGAGGTACTTGAAGAATTGTTACATCAGGACAGGCTCCACAGGGTCCAAGGGGAAAGGATTTTATTTAATAATGTTTTTGATTCCTAAAAAGGAGAGTCCTTAGAGACCCAGTCTGGATCTGTCTCATCTAAACACTTTCCTAAAGATTCCTTCCTTTTGCATGCTGTCTCTACAGACTTTGTTCCCTGTACTTCTTCCCCAGGCTTTCATGGCCTCTCTGGATGTAATGGATGCCTACCTTCACATACCTATGCACCCCCTTTACAGGAAATATTTACATTTCTCTGTTTTGCCCTTTGGCCTTTCTACTGCCCCAAGGGTATTCACCAAATGCCTGGCTCCTGTGGTTGCTTTTTGCAGGCTTCAATGCATCCAAGATTTTCCTTACCTGGATGATCCCCTGTTTCAGGCATCCTCTCCAGCGATCTTACTGCAAAACCTTCACTTTGCCATTACTCTTTTGCAAAGTTTTGGCTCACAATAAACTTCCAAAAGTCATCTCAGTTACCTTTTCAGGATCAAAGGGCTTGACAGTCATTGCCTTCATTCAAAATCTTATTCATCTGATCTCTGTCATAGTCAGAGAGTTTCTGAGACTTCTGGGATTTATGGCATCCACCATCCCAATGTTACTTTTAGCCAAGGTCCACATGAGAAAATTTCAGTGATTTCTGAAATCAGTCTGGCAACAACATGTGCATCCTCTAGAATTTGAAGTTCGTCTTCTTCCCTGTCTAAAGAAAAAGCTTCAGTGGTGGATTCAGAAGTTGTTTCTGAATCCAAGCCTTCATTTTCACACCACCCCCCCTCCATCTCAAGAACTGTTCACAGATGTCTTGGGGGTAGTTTGGGGAGCAGCCTTTGGCATAATGAGAGTGCAGGGGGTCTGGTTTCCTCTACAGCAAAAGGAACACATCAACATCAAAGAGATGACAGTGTTCCTACTGGCCTTTCAAGCCTTTAATCTTCTTTTCTCTCCAGGCCCTATCAAAGTGTTTACAGACAACACCACAGTCCTGTGGCATGTAAACAAAATGGGGGGGGGTATTACCTCCTCTGCAGGCTTGCTCTAAAGGTATGGAAGCTTGAGGTTCAGTATCATATCACTCTTCAGGCAGTTTATATTCCCTTAGGTCAAAACTATGTATCATACGCTCTGAGCAGGTCCTTGACACAATCCTATGAATGGATGCTTCACAGGGATGCATCTCTGGACCATGTCCACAAGTGAGGTACCCCTCAAATAGATCTTTTTGCCTTCCTTCTGAACAGACAACTTCCTCAATTGTGCCAGAGTCCCAAGTCCTCTGGTTTGAAAGGTGGATGCCCTCTTTTTGTCTTGGAAAAGGATGTTTCTATGTGCATTCCCCCCATTCTAAAAGTTCTGTTCAAGATTCAACAGGACAAACCCAAAATCTTGCTGGTGACTCCCTTTTGGCCAAGACAGCATTAGTTCCCTCTTCTTGTGCATTTAGCCAAGGGCAATCATCACACGTTACCTCACAGGGTGGACCTACTCACACAAGGCAAGGGATCTCTGATCCATCCTCACC
This sequence comes from Protopterus annectens, assembly GCF_019279795.1. Taxonomy (NCBI): domain Eukaryota; kingdom Metazoa; phylum Chordata; order Ceratodontiformes; family Protopteridae; genus Protopterus; species Protopterus annectens. The sequence continues at coordinate 1,493,917,713 of NC_056733.1, read as the reverse complement.
TGACCACTCTTCAACTGACCTCAGTTTAACATTTGATCTGAACAATGACACTCTCATGTGTTTAGCTCCCCCCTTATGCTGCACTACAGTGTCAGCAGTCCATCTTCTGGGTGTGGAAATAGAACTCACAGCTTTCTACACTAAAGGTGAGTGTGATACCTGTTGTGGCACTAACACTGTCATAAAAGTCAGTACTAGGCTAGTTGCTCATGTGAGCCATTTTGGGCTTAGCCAGATTCCAACAGAGGTGAGAATAAAACCCTGTTGTTTGTGTCTGTCAGGTCAACACTTTAACCATTATGCCAAACCCCAAAGAGCTAACCAGTGCCCTGACTGGATTAACATAAAGACAAACCCCAAGGGAGATGCCACAAGTCAAAAATACCCAAATGGATGCATTGTAGTACTTGTTTTGCGCTTTCTGTCATCCTCTCTCAGATGAAGATAGGAGAATAATGTCTCAAAGGTTGCTTTGGAGAATTTTTATCTGAGCCAGAATCAGATTTTTTAAAGGAAAGTATGATGCCCAAGAGTATATCTAACTTTTTCTCTCTTTCTTCAGAGTTGGGAATGCCTAGTTTCTCAAGATCATTTCTTTGAGGAATTGCTCTGAATAGTTGGATTCCTCATGGAATTTCTTGACTTGGTGATGGGCAAATGCAAGGTACAAATTATAAAATACTTTGGTCTTACAACTTCTTCCAAGATCTTGCCACCTCTTTTCTCAGTCATCAAGTCTACCATCATATTCTCTTGAAATTACTCTGTAATATGCAAAAATCACCTTTCTGTCCTCACACACTGGTGTAGTAATCCACCCAGACTAGGAGAACTGTTATCATTGATAAACATCATGAAATACTGCAATGATTCTTTAAAGCTTCACTGAACATCTGCTGCTGAAAAACTGTTACCTCTCGGTTGGCAAATAACATTAATTCATATTATTTCTTTATGAATAAAATATTGCCAGGAAAGGTTAAGGCTTCCTCTTGCCCTTGCAAGTAAAACACTGTCAGAGATGACTGAAACCAATTTATCTAGAAATATTGTTAGTTCTACTGCTTTTTAGGAAGGATGGATCTGCCCAGGATAATTGTGATGCTATCTCTTTGATCCAGTACCCATAGCTTTATTGAGTACTGTTGCCTGGACTGTAATATCTCTGTCTAGACCAGGATTTGCTAGGCCATTTCTTAATAGCTGTCTTTCATGAATCCTTTCCTCTTCACATGGGACAAAATGTTGTCCATTAGGTATGTAATGCTGAAGGGTTTTCTGTAGTGCCATACCATGTAAGACAGGTAAATTACCTGGCCACTTCTCTTGACTTCCATCATAAATAAGACACATTGGCCAAGAAATTCACAACAAAATGCTGTACAATGAAAATGTCCATTGTCATCTTCGGTACACCAAAAATAAATTAAAAACATGAAAAAAGAGAACATTAGGGATTGTGACCCTGATATACCATACCTGCAATGATTTTTCTATGAGCTTTTCATCTGAAGCATGATTACAAAATATATGTGCTGCCATAAATTCATACTATTCTCTTTCTAGGTAGATACATAATTTTGTTGTTTATTGAGTATAAACTTGTTGTCTGCTGCAATCCCTTTTTGAAGCGTAACTTTACCCCGTGTTTTTGGCCTGTTACCTCACTGGTTATAAATTGGGGTATGAGCCCTAGTACTATATTTTATAGTCTAGCTTAGCAATAGTAGCACTGTATATATACTTTATAGGTTTAAGAATATATGTAATGCTTTGTCCTGCTCAGGGTTTCCTTTACTGTGACACGCGCCTACATACCTTAATAATTTTCTTAACTGCTTGTTTCTGTTAGACATGCTTCTGACAAAGTACACGGTTATGCTTCTTTCAGACCTTCGATTCATAGAAAGATGTGTTTAGACAGTGAAGTGATTGAATATGTATGTCACTTCTGCCTGTACGTTTACCAACAAGATGACTGGAGCTGCAGTTCATACCTGCTGTAATAAGGCTTGTTGGCCTGCAGCACATCTTACCTGTGTAACATCTACCAGACAAGTAACTCCTGACATCCTTTGAATCATAAAACACTACCATTTGTATCTCTCCCTCTCTCCTACAGATAGCTTCATTTACAAGACTTACTGGCTAACCCTGTTCACATCACATATGTTGTCTTTGTCCTAGTGGGAATTTGGCCTTTTGGGAGGCATCAGTGATAGTTTATCTTCAGCAGCCTCATCCACACCCCACCATGAAGAATAATCATTTAGCTGTCCACTGTGACTCAACTACAATAGCTACTCTAATCAGTTCCTAGACGGACCTAACTAGTAACATACAAGCAGGTCATGTTCTCGTCTGCATATTTGCATTAACCCCGTTTGTGCTTGACTCTTGTGCTTATGTATACTACTACTATTTTCTCAAAGCATACTCACTTTTTTCAGTATCCACATAGTAGAACATTCTGACAGTGTGAGTCTGCTTTACTTTTTCACCTTCATATCTCTGTCAGTCAAGGTTCTGAATAGTGTAAGACAACCATAATCCTTGTGGATAGAATTTTATAAACTGAGTCTCTCTCACAATAGAAAACTAAAATACCTTTTACTGCAGCACCCAAACACGTATTTCCCTATCTCATTGCTTTTATTTGGTGATATTCATTCTAATTCTGGTCCTCTATTAGGCATTACCACCTTGTCACCTTGTAATACTCATTGACTGTCTGCATCTGGACTTACACTGGTTCATGTAAATGTTAAAAGTATCAGAAACAAAACGCACAAGACTTGCAACTCTCTAAATCTGTACCAACCAGATATACTTTCACCATTGGAAATGTGGCTAAAACCATATGACAAGGATTAAGAAATTGTTTCTACCGACTCTAGGATAGTGTGAGCTAGTAGATGCCATAAGGGGTGATAGGCATTGCTGTCTTCTGTGAAAATAACTTTATCTTCTTGCTCCATCCCATATTCCACCATCCAAGAAAGGGACACTGTGTTGAATCAAATCAGGGTTAGTAAATAGTGCCTTTCAGTGGCTTGTCTGTATGCATTATCCCCAAGTATGAAATTGATCCTGATGAAGCCTGTCATCAAATGTTTGCACATAATTCAGCATTTCGGACAGTATTAGTAATAAGTGGCAAGTAATCTTGGTCCTCAGTCTCCCTCATCAGGGAAACACGGTTTAAATCCACAGTGGGAGAAAAAGCCTTCCCTAATCTTGGACACGTATATCAGCTGACGTGATAGAGCAGTCTACTTTGGGAACAAATGTGTTTTAGTTTGGTCTTAAATAACATCTCACTAATGAAGCCACTTGCACGTGCTTTTTTGACAACAGAGAATAACCTACCGGTTTGTAAATGTTTATCTGGAAAATTACAAATTGTGCACACTTTTGATTTGCTACATTGCAAAGCTTCTGTGTAAATAGCAGTTGTCCTACATTTTAACAGTAATAGCCAGCTTCTCTGCATGTCTGCTTAGTGACTGTAGACACCCTATGTTTCTCTCAGTTTAAATGTTTTTACACATGGCTGTAATGAGTAACTGCTTCTGTTCCTATTTTTAGCATGCACTGGAATTGTGAATAGCAACTAGTTCATTGTTGTCGTGAATGTCATACACTGTATCTTCCTGCCTTGGCCTGGTTAATGGTTGAAAAAGGTATAATGACCAATATATTCACCAAGTTATCAAAACTGAAATAAATTAATGAATGAGTACAAGTAACCGATAATGAAAGTAGTCACTTGCCAGTGCAGCAATATGGTCGTAGTGATTTCCAGGTGTAATTTGCAGTTGCTGTTGTGGTGATTGCTGATAATATCAGAAGTGAAATGTTTTTTTTTTTTTTTTTTGCAGTTCTGTTGTTGCCTCTTTCCCTACGTTGGAGCATTCTCAGACTTAATATATATGTAGATAAATGGTGGGATGGCTTGCCTCCCCAAGGAGAAGTGCAGATGGGCTTACCATTCTGTAAAAAAAAATAAATAAATAAAAAAGACTCACTTTGTACAATAGTGATCACATGTACAATGTGGAGGCAGGCTAAGCCAAATAATTACATTTACCATCAGAGTCAGAAAGAAATCTGCATTGAAATTACCCTAGACCATATACTTACTAATGGGTGACTGAATATTGCTTCTTGTCTCTTTCCTGAGACATTCAGTGACCACCTCCCTACATTCACTGTTTGAAGTTGCTCAAAAGCAGTACTCTACACAGGTTTTTCTATTCTAGAAACAAGACAAAATTTAATTATTGTGCCTTTACTTAAACTTTAAAATTATTTGATTAGTCTGCCACATTTAAACTGCTCTTAGGTTATGCAGGTTGAAAGACGGAACTCATGTAAAGTAGCAGATGCCTCCACAGTAAAAAGGAAAGTAACTAGGACCCTTCCATTTTTTCATGCACTTCTCCGACTACCAAACTTAAATGTCCTAACATGCCTTTGTTCTGCCTGTTTCTGGGTTATTTGTACACAAAGTAAAAGGACTAAAATTTACCATGAAATGTAAGGCTAGGCTAGATTCTCACACATCAGTAGCCTAGAAAGCACCTATGAGCCTGTGAAGTTAAACTGTAAACCCAGTCCTGTGACTTCTAACAAAGTTTGTGAATGATTGGAAGTTGGGTATAATTGCCCATTTGCCCCTTGGCATGGTATCACTACTGCAAGATCTAATCCTTACAAGCCAATAGCATAGTGAACATATCTATGCAATATGCACTGAAAAATGGATACAATTAAAGGCAGCAAAGTGCAATATTATCACATTTGGTTAAAAAAAGGCAACTCCTTCTTCAACATACAATGCAGCCATCACCCCTCTCCAGACTGATACAGTAGTCAAGCATCTTGGCACCATAGGCGACAACTCTTCCTTTGACCACTGGGTAGCATCAGTTGTCAGGAAATCCTTCATTTTAGCAGAACTGTTATCTGAAGGTGTCTCATCTAGGTTAGTTCATAGGTAATTGCTAGGCATATGATCTGGAAGACCATTGAGGAGCCTAGTCCATGTTCTCAGTCACCCCAGAGAACTATCTGATTGAGTGATTTGCTCAGTCACACAGAAGGCAAATGGAGGCTGAGAGCCTAAAACCCATGGACTACAGGAAACAGCTCATTAACAGCTCATAACCTTAATTCTCTGCTAACTGCCAGACGTTGAAATTAGTATATATAAGTAGTATGAACGCTGCACCTCCCAAGTCAATGGTTTCAGGGGAGCAAAGTCCCCCTGAAAAAAATTCTTAAAAGGTAAAACAATGAGTTTGGAATTCACTGTTTTTCCATTTGAATTACAGTCAGTTTTTCAAAGAAGTCATCACCCTTCTGTACTCTGCTGTAATTAAACCAATTATAGTGTACAATTCCCCTTTGTTATATACCTATCCAGACACATGGCATGGCTATAAAGGATCCGCTGTTTCCTAACCAAAATGATTGCTGGTATCTAATACAAGTCTAAATAGGAAGACAATCTGAAGTTTATGTAACAGAGGAGCAAAGTAAAAAAATGTCTTCATTGCATCAAACAAGCCTCTCTGCCTTGCACAGCAGCAGCAGCATCAGCAGCAACAGTCAAAAGTCTTTAACCCTAAGAAATTCAAGCACACAAAAAAGGTGCTTCATTCAGGTCACAAAACAGCTCTCCTTTTTCCCACTTCTTCACCTTTTCTGATCTTTTCATCCAACATTTTCTTGATTTTGCCTTCAACAATTTACCTCTCACTATCGACTACTGAATGTTGTACTCCACACAAGACCATTCACCTTTCACCTTACTCACAATCATTCTGTACACAATACCAAAATATCTAACAATGCTGGACTCTTGCTTTTCATGCTTGGATAACTTTCCACATGAAGTCCTTAAAATAAGTACCTTTTCCTCTAACCATTCTAATTAACTGCTCTGTTACAGTGTTATGATGCAACCACCTAGAAGGAGGCCATATTAGTATCTTTGTATAAGTGGTGTCCTCCTTTGCTTTTAATAGCTTTCAGCTAATGACATTGTTATCCCCACTCTCTAAAATTCAAGAAAGAATATAAAGGATTACTCCAGATAAAACCACTTTAGCTAGCAGATCTAGGAGATTCTCTCTGGTACACTCCCTGTGGGAGGAATAAAGACACCTTGTTGAAGTTTCCAGTAGTTTATTCGGTTAAGCAGGTAGATGAACGAGTGCTGTTGTTACTTTGGGTATTGTTATTAAGCCCTACCCACTTCACTGGTGGTGATGTATGCATATACATCATCACAGAGTCTACCTTCACCCACCATATCCATGCATGTGAACTCCTTTACATGCTTGGTCAAGGACTGCTGTCACTAACTTGGATAGCCACAGCTGTATGTCCTTCCCATAACTGACATTCTGTTTTCTGTGCTCTGGCCTACTGTTCTAATACTGGAGAGGCAGACAGCAGACTGGAATACTACTGCACCCTCCCCCAACATAGGTGGTCTGTATCCATTTTCAGTCCTTCACTGCCTATTATTAATGCACCCATACCAGTACTTGAACTTGGGTCATCTGGAAAGCAGTCAAGGTTTTTTCTCTCTATGCCATACAGTGGGCACTTTAGGTGCAGTTAAGTCATGCATCACCTACCTGTCATGAGTTTGCTTGATGGAACTGGGCTATCACAGGGCAAAGTCTTAGTCATTGCTGTTTACAGTATTTGTCAGTGATATGATCAACTACTGTTGTGATGTTTTACTTACACAGTAAGCTTATAATTCTACCATCCTCTTGTTTGAACCTACCCAATCTGGTGTCTTTTTCAAACTACAAAACAGTTTGCAGTCTTTAACAGCTTTGGCTTAGATTTAGTTTTGTTAGCATAATACTGTGTTTCTCCTAGTTTCTAGCCTACCGGTTATAATGTTCTAACTCCAGACTGTAACATTGACTTAACTCAAAACCAGTCTGGATTAGAGAATTATAACTGGCAGGATAGTAATTAGGAGAGAACATCACTTCGTTTGATCAGTCTCCAAGTGAAGAAGTATCCATTTTGAAATTCTGAGCTGGAAAACTGATAATCGACTGAAATGTGATACTCATTGGGTTACTCAGATTTCTGCAATGAACTGTAAATTGGGCAAACTATATAGAACCAAGCCTTTTCTCTGTCCTACTTTCCACATATTCACTGCCAATTCATATTTTTTCTTTGATACGATTTGCCACTCAGCTTCTAACAGCTTTACTTCCATTCCTGCACAATAAACTAGAGAAAACCTACAATGTACTGCTCGCTTTGCTGAGCAGAAGCAATCATTATGTCTTACTGAATGAATTTTACTAAATCAAATTCAGTCCAGCATGGAGAGTATTTACATGGCCTCCTCAGGTTGCCATTCGTGTGGGTATGTTTTTGGCCTTCCTTTTACATCTGACAGTCTAGTGAGTGTCATGTGTACCTCTTTAATCACCAGTATTCTTGCTTGGAAATGGAGATAACCTTTACAGGCTAATCAGTTGTGGTACTCATTAGCAATGACCGTCTTTTGGTCTTTATTTTGATCTTGCTTGATTTATGACTCCTGCTTTCAGGAGGTTTGCTTAGATGTCTCAACTTTCTTAGGTCTGCAAGGGCTACTCCGCTGTGGGATTTCTAACTCCTGATATCCTTCTTTTGCCTCTGTGGACATGGCTTTAACCTTGGAAAGTAGAGATGAGGGGAGGTTCCATATTGAGCTTTTACAAGATTATGTGGTTCCTGCTTAGGTATTTCAAGATGTCAGTCACAGCCTTCTCCCTTTTGCTGCTTGATTTATTTAGCCAAAGAAACTGAAAACACAAAGGCCACCTGAAACTTGAAGCCTGCCCAACATCAAACCCCTGGATATGGCTATGATGGAGTATGCTTCTAACCATGATACCTTGCTAACTTTTTGGACCCTGTCCAACATCAGGCAGAAGGAGTACAGTTTATTTTTTAGTTTGGTGGCCCATATACTTCAGTGAGTTCATCGTTAGCAGTCCTTTTAACTAGTATTTGCATGGGCATAGGCCTCATTATATGAGTTTCGTGTTTATCTTTTCCCCATTCCCTTCTGTTACATCCTGGCATACTCTGCAGCCCCCACTTTATTAGCTTCATGTGAAAGAGTGCTATACTCTTTTTATGACCCAAGGCTTTTTTGGTCATAGGGCCCAATGTTTCTTGTGATAACTTTGTCGAACTCAGTGATACCATTGGACTAAGAGTATCTGTATTAGTTTCCTGTGCATAGATTTGTTAGCAATCCTAATCTCTACATGGTGGGGGGGGGGGGGGGTCAAACAGTAACAAAGCCACTTGGTTATCTATTGTGTGTGTTTCTTTGTGACCTGCCTATGTCTTTATATATGGCTGCCCCTGAGTTTTGGAGAGAGGTCTGATAGTCCAGGAATTCCTTATGGATAACTATGCCCTGGGGACTGTCACATATACCTGGCTTTTTTAGGGTTTGGAGCCAGATTTGCATTGGGATCCAGCCCCAGCGATAGTTAGAGGCAGCTGTTAGGATTACTGTAGAACTCTGCAGTGGAATTATTACAGTTTGGTTTGTACGTGTTAGTCAACCCTTTGGGGAGAACTCAGGGCAGTTGTTAGCTCAGATGGACTGAACCTTGAATGTCGCTTTCATCCTTCCTATGTTGATGTGATGAGTCATACCCTGATGATTGCTTTTTGAGTCACATGGACCTTAGGTTCTTTGATCCATTGATAGCAATCTAAAAAGACAACACGCAGAATTTGTTTACTTCCAGAGCCTCTGTCTAGGACCTTATAGTGTCTTATTTTTTTCTTTAAGAGCTTGCCAAAGCAAGGGCTCATTGGTTTGACCTAGTGCCAGGTTATGTTCCAAGTAACTTGTTTTCCCTTCCAGTTTTTATTCTCTCCTTAGGTATTCTGCTCATGGAGGTTTATGCTAGAATTAGGGTTGTACCAGTTATGATACACAGGATCACTGGGTAAGAACTAAGTTGTTTGGCAGGCATGTCTTTAGAATGTTCTTCAGTCATGTGCCCGCTGTCAGTCCCATTTTTTTTAAACCAAAAAAAAGCACTTGCTAGGACATCCAGCCGGGTTGCAAACATACTTTATTCTAAATCCAAAGACATGTCACTTAAATGCACACAAAAAATATATACAGATCACGTTAACGCTTAACTTGCTCACCACATTTTTGTCCTAGTATTTAGACTTCATCAAATGCAAAAATAGAGCGGAGTCAGTCCCCTTATATACACACCCCCCAATTCCATCAGGATTAATTAAAATTCAAATCTCCATAAATGATTGACCACCAAGAAACTTAATAAAAACATAAAACATATAAAGTGTAAAAAAATGTATATAAAAACACTCATTAATAACTTCCCATAGTAAAAAATATATAGAAATTATTTTTATGTAGGTCAAAAACATTGTGATAATATTAAATGAACATAAAATAAATTACTTTGGCACCATCTTTTGGCTAAACCATGAACTACACCCCAGTGCTACTAAAACCTGTTCCTAAAATAAAAAATATGTTCATTATGTTCAAAAGTCCTCACATGTAAATTTTAAAAAACAGCATTACAACTTTGCTGCCCTGATTTTTAGGACCGGGACTAGGGAAACCACTTCATTTAATCCAGGTGGTCTACTGGCTTCCAAATGATTTGCCAATAGACCTCCTTATACTCAATTTTTGTTTCCCATGCACCCCCCCCCCCCCCCGATATCAACAGGAGCCACTTCTAGAATGAAAAACAGAAATTTAGCTTCAGAACATAGGAGAGTGTGTTTAAACAAAGTGTTTCTTATGGTTTTTACTTTTAATATCATAAATATGCTCATATATACACCTCCTAAGCTTCCTCTCTGTCTTACCTGCATAGAAGGCGTTGCATGCCCTGCATGAAGCAATATATATCAACCCACTGGTGTCACAGGAACAAAAAAACTTTGCATGTGTATATCTGTCCCTGCCCTCAATATATGCAGCATCAGAATTCATAATATATGGGCATTGCGGACAAACCCCACATTTATAGGTACCTGCCTTTATCCTATTAGTATACATAATACCCCCGAAATTGTGTTCAACCAAGCCTTTTAAACTAGGGTCCCTCCTAAAAATGCATTTTAATGGTTTATCAAAGATACCTTTCAAATCCAATAACCTAGAAAACTTTATCCATTCATTCTGAATAATATTTCTAATGACTTGAGTGTCTCCATTAAAATCAGTGATGAAGGCACTTTCAGATCCTTCATCATCACCTCCTGGTGTGACTGTCAAGTTAGAAAAAACATTGCTACTACCTAAATTGTAACCTAGTAAGGGGCCAAATCTATCCTTCCTACCATCTAACACTTCCTCCCAAATGTCTTGTATTAACTTGTCAGGGTAGCCTCTCTCATGAAACATAGACCTTAAAAGGTCGCATTCAACCAAGAAGTCATGATCATCAGAAGTCATATGACTTGCCCTGGCATACTGTCCCTTAACAATACTTTTCTTCTGGTAAAAAGGATGGGGACTAGTAGGTTCAAACATGGATCGAGGAGGACAACCTGCTTTTAATTGACAAGGTGATTGTTCTTCAAATCTACTTAAAAAGAATGATTTTGGAACCTGGTTAAATCAGAAGTTTGTGTTTAATTTTTTTGAACAGAGTGACAATAACGAGTTTGGTGACACTTAAAATAATTTAGACAAGTTATATGACTTTTTGTTAAAATACAAAACGGCGGACTTAGAAAATATGTATTTAAAGAAATGTATTAAAATGAATATTGTACCCAAAGGTTTGAGAGTATGGAAGTACCCAAATAATGTCCCCGAGAGATCTGAGTACCATAAGGAGTTATTAGATTTTTTTTATTTAACATTTGTTAACCAGGAAAGTCTGACTTGGAATGAAGCCAATTTTCAGCAGAGGCCCAGGGAGAAATGTTCCAGATGTATGTCTTTGTAACATGGGAGGAAACCGGAGCACCTGGAGGAAACCCACATGAATGCAGGGAGGACATGCAGACTCCACACAGAAGGCACCCCAGCCGAGATTCAAACCGGAGAACCTCTTGCTGTGAGGCGACAACACTTACACTGCACCACTGCACCGTCTGATATTTTTGATAACTGTGGCAATGAAATTATGAGAGCTATTATTAGGCAGAACGAGAGAGACATGTTAGTATTATTTGGTCACATTGAGGGATTGAACAATTTTACAGTCATAGGTTCATAAGTTCATAGGTGTTTACTAGGCTAATGACCATAAGGGCCTTTTTAAGCCTAGGGATGCATCCCAAATCTCTGACAAGTTCTGATACACTTGATAAGTATAAGCAGGGGCTTGGGAGATGAACCACTTACAGATTATCTGTGTCCATTAGAGACATAGGTGCCAAACCAGGGATGAATTTCCGGTTTCCATCCAATTGTCCAAGTTGCACTTGAAATGGGTTAGGGAAGAACTCTGTTTCACATGGATGGGGAGCCTCTTTCATAGAAGCGGTAGTCTCTGGGATACATACCTGTCTCTCCAGCAGGACCTATTTATATCACAGGCAAGGTTTAAGTCTTTAGAAGAGGTAATTCTGGTGCCGTTTGTTTTGTGGATATGCAGGAGGTCCATCAGAGTGGGGTCTGACAATGCCCTATATGCCAGGCATAGATCTCCCCTCAAAAGCCTGTAGGAGACAGAATACAGGGATAGGGCCTTGAGGCGGTCTGCATAGGATGTTTTACTTACTTTAGTGAGGAGCCTCTGTGGATATTCCAATTGTTGAGTATGCCTGGTTAGGTACATACCAAAGGAGGCATTGTACTCAATGGCAGGTCTGATGAATGCTGAATGCAATGAAATAATGACTTCCTTGAACTTAGATGCCATACCTTTGTTTATAAGTTGTGCCATATAGAATGATTTCCTCACCCCTGTAGACACATGATGGTCAAAGTCTGGATTAATGTCTGTGTGTGTTCCTTATGTCAGACAGGATACACAGTCTGAGATTACATGTCTTACACATTCTTCAGACCCATTTACCAACAGCCAAGGCAGTGTTAAGAACATTGGGGTCTATGGCAGCCACGATCAATATTCTTCCAACGGCGCGTCTTCATATGAGAGTTTTGCAGTGGACACTTGCAGTTCAATGGTCCCTGTTAGATCTCCCCTTGTCCCTTCCTGTGAAAATCTCAAGAGCGTGCAGGGACTCCCTTTGGTGGTGGATGCAGTCCCCAGATCTCCTCAAGGGATGCCCTTTCCAACCTGTCTTTCCTAAGACTGTGGTGACCACGGACGCCTCCCTACTATGGTGGAGGGGGGGGTACTGCTCAGGAAGGACAGTCCAAGGCATGTAGTCCCCTTCCAAGACCTATCTGCACATCAGTGTTCTAGAGATGAGAGCAGTTCTTCTTGTGTTGGAGGCCGTTCATGCTCATCGTCCTCTAGGAACGATTGCAATCCACATGGATAGTATGTCAGTGGCTTGGTATATTAACAAACAAGGGGGAACCAGATCTTATCCCCTGTGTTGAGAAGCCATGAGAGTGTGGGAATGGGTGATCTCCACCAGACGTTTTCTGGTGTCAACAAACATTCTGGGATGGTCCAACATTCTAGCAGACAGGCTCAGCAGATCTATCCTGATGCCTTACAAGTGGTCTCTGAATCCTTCACTAGCGGAACAGATCTTTCTAGAGTGGGGTCGTCCTTGCTGCAATCTTTTCCCATCTCCTTCCAATGCAAAATGCAGTGAGTTTTTCGCTCTGAACCACCCACCGGGGCAAACCCCCAGAGATGCTCTGATTCATGCTTGGCCTCCCGGTCTACTTTAAGCATATCCTCCTCTTCCCCTTATGTCGAAGTTTCTGCAGAAAGCCCAAAGGCTGGGGAGCACTGTGATCCTCATCGCCCCATTCTGGCCTCGACAGGTTTGGTTTCCCTTAATCAGGTCTCATCTAGTTGTTCCACTATGAACCCTGTATCTGGTTCCAGATCTTCTCTCACATCCCTCGGGGATCCCACACCCAGACCTGGACAGTCTGAAGCTCACTGCTTGACTGCTCTGGTTCCCATGATTATTAGGACTTCCGGTTTGCCATCCCCTGTTAAGTCCATTCTGGTAGCAGCTCACAAATCTTCTACCAGAAAAATGTACTGTAGTAAATGGAAGCGTTTCTCGATATGGGCCACTCAGCGGTCCCTGGACCCTTTTACCACACCTCTTTCTGCAGTCTTAGATTTTCTAGCTAGCATATTTTAACAGGGCACCACTTCCTCTATGGTTAAAGTCCAACTGGCAGCCATTTCGAATTTTCATGTGGGGGTAAATATGTCTTCATTGGCTTCCTCTAAACTTAGTAAGACCTTTCTTAAAGGTGCTTTTCTTTATAGACCCCTGGTAAAGGATCCTATCCCGCCATGGGACCTTACCTTATTGTTGCAGGCATTGGTTTCTCCCCCCTTTGAGCCTGCGGCTTCAGTGGATTTGCAATTTCTGACCTGGAAAACTGCCTTCCTGGTCACCATCACTTCTGCCAGAAGGGTGTCGAAGCTTCAGGCTCTTTTAATCAAAATGCCCTACATGATTTTTCATAAAAATAGGGTGTTGCTACAGACTAACCCATCCTTCCTTCCTAAGGTAGCTTCGAAAGCCAATATTAATCAGACCACTAACTTGTCAGTCTTTTTTCCTTACTACCATAACAAAGGGGAATATAGGTTACATTTATTGGATGTGCATAAACAATGGAGGTTTTACTTATACAGAATTAAACCCTTCCACAAATCTGATCAACTTTTTGTGTCTTATGCCAAACCTTTCGTCGGTAAACCAGTTTAGAAAATGACAATTTCTCGCTGGATTTCACAATACATTGGCCAAGCCTATGTGCAGAGAGGTTTGTCTCTGCCAGGGAAAGTGAAAGTTTATTTGACCCGATCTATGGCTACGTCAGCGGCTTTTTGGTCCAGGGAATCTTTGGATGATATTTGTCCGGCTGCCACTTGGGCCTCATTTCATACCTTTATTTCACATTATAAATTAGATATTGGAGTAGAGTATCCTTTGGCTCTGCAGTGCTCTGAAACATCCTTCCATGAGGGGCACCCAAGAGTTTAGTAGCTGGGGACTCTGTCCCACAGGTTGAAGATCAAATGAAGTAAAGTACTTCAGATAAAGAAGTTATGTACTCACCATAACTTTCCATCTGAGTAGTTGTACTTTATTTGTCTTCAACCATCCCCACCTCCTTCCCCCAACCTTATTCAGATTATGAAATGTTTGCTTATCAGATGGTTATTGTTGGGAACCTTGGTTCTGTCCAGGCTAAAGGTTTTTCGTATTGGTTATCGTGGTGATAAGGTGTTATTGGATCGGGTATCTGATACATGTTAGGCAGCAAACTCGATCTGAAGGGAAAAGGGAAACGGGGGCATTATGCGTAAGGGGAGGAGCATGGAACTCTGAGCCATAGCTGGAAAATGAGGCCGTGTCGGATCCGATGTGAATCCGAAGACCCACAGGTTGAAGACAAATGAAGTACAACTACTCAGATGGAACATCATGGTGAGTACATAACTTCTTTTTTTCATGCTGTTTAGAAGGCATCCTGGGATATTGTCTGGGCCCATTGATGCAGTGTTCTTGGTCTTAGAGAGAGCATTAAGGACCTGTTCCCTAGTGATAGTAGGTGGAGTTATATTTGATGATATTTCCTGAGGGAAATTTGAGGGGGGGAGAGAGGGGGTAAAGTTGGAGATGAATTTATCCGCTAGGAGGTTTGCTGTCTTCTGGCACAGTGTAGGTGTCTCCGTTTACAATGAGCTCTGCAAACAATTGTGTATTGCGTTTGAGGTTGCAGACATAGCTAAAGAATGCTTTGTGGTTGTCCTCAAATTTGGCTTTGGTAGACTTTATTTGTCCTCCGATTTGTTTGTTTAGTTTGATGAGAGTGCTTTTATCCTGCTGGGTGCTGCACCTCCTAATTTTTGCCATGATTTTCTTCCTCCTGTTATACAGTGTATTGATTTTGTAATTCCACCAGGGTGGCTTGTTTTTTGAGTTATTTCTTTACTTCTTCCAGGTGTGTACAGCTGCCTCTATACAGCCATTAACATGCTTGTACAGGGTTTCTGTGAACAGTTCTGCATAGGCAGCAGTGTTCTCAAGGTTTATGGGGTCTTGAAATTTTGCCAGGTTCTCACTTAATAGCAGGAGGCTAGCCATAGAATAGTTCCTGAATAGTCCAGGTTTAGCGGGGGGTCCATGTTTTATTTTTACTTCAAAGAAGACCATTTTGTGGTCTGACCTTACCAGGGAATGCATTACAGTAGGGGGTGTTCAGCACTCTCCCATATTAGTGAGGACCAGATCCAGTATGTTTGCACCCCTGGTTGGTGTATTGACTAACTAGTCCAGGGAGTTTGTATTTACAAAATCCAGGAATCTCTGTGCATGTACATTTGGTGTTGTATAGGATTCCCAGTTAATAGTGGGATAATTAAAGTCACCCATTAATATGGTATTGGGTTGGATGGTTAGTGTTTCTAATAAGTTTAAATACGTGGTATGGGTTTCCTGGGTCATAGAGGGGGACCTGTAGCTTGCAAGGAAGTGGTATTGGATTTTGCCTAAGTTGATTTGAACATGGAGCAGCTCAAGTGCATTGTCCTCTTTGACCAGCCTTGAATTATATTTATCTTTGATGTAAACAGAGGCACCTCCAACTTTAGTCCCTGCCTGTGAATTAGCTGACCTAAATGTGTGGAAGGCATTATAATCTAACACTGTTGGTGTGCTTTCCACGGCTTTAAACTATGTCTCAGTGACCACACAGATGTCAGCATTCTTTAGGGTAAAGAGAGCTTCTAGGAGTGGAGTTTTTTGTTTAGACTCCTAGCACTAAGCAATAATGCCTTTTGATTTTCTTGGTTTTCATTTGCTGTGTTGAAATTACTTCAGTTTGGCATTGCCAAAAAAGGTACTATGGGGGAAGACAATGTTTTAGCTAATATTTGAAAGCCTAGAGGTGAGAGGTGCAGACTATCCCTGGCAAAGCAGAGTGGTCTGTTGACCATCTCCTTCCATGCTGACAAATGTTGCACCCCCTTAGAATGACAATCAGTGATTTAATGTTCACCGTGGAAGATGAGAAAAGGTAATATTTTGAATTAAGGGAGAAAGTTGATAATAAATGTAAAAATATTTTTTACAGGAAAAGGAAGCTAGATAGGGATATAGTGGATTATAAAGAGCACAGA
Organism: Protopterus annectens; assembly: GCF_019279795.1. Lineage (NCBI taxonomy): Eukaryota > Metazoa > Chordata > Ceratodontiformes > Protopteridae > Protopterus > Protopterus annectens. Next base: position 1,493,901,409 of record NC_056733.1, on the reverse strand, counting down.
AGTTATCCTAGACCTAAGACCTATAATAATTATTGGAATAATCGGGGAGACTATAATGAAGTAGATGGCCCTAGTAATGGATATTGTAATAAGTATGAAGTGAATAGGGATGGTGGAAACGATCGCTGTCACCCTATCAACCAAAACAACCCTTTAGAATGCCCCCCCACGGAGGTATGAGAGGCTAAAAAACAAGTAGTTGATACAGGTGGGACATGACAGGTGGAAGGGGAGGGACACCAGGATTAACTCCAAGACAGACCTCAGGAAGGAAGGCAGGATAGATCCGAGGGGTGGCAGGTTTTAACATTGGAAAATGAAGGTACTAATGTGATTAGTAATCAAGGTTTTACTTTTAGCTTTAAACGTTATAAGATTTTTAACTACAGTTGTGTGAATGTTACTGAAACCCATTTTAAATTATTTTCAAAAGGTTTTAAATTTATTCCGAGAGGGAAATGTGATATAAGCAGAGTCATTTTGGATATTAAATTATTCTTGAGGAAAAAAACCCTTGAATTATATTTTGATGAATTGAATAGTAAGGGGAAAAGTAATTATCAGCTTAATAGGAAAAAAAGCACATTTAATCCCCCTTTAAATCCTCAATTGAAGAATTTTGAGCTATTGATTGAAAATGAGCTTAGACAAGCAGTTTATAAAACAAGGTTAAATCTAATTTAACCAAAGAAGAGAGTATTTTATTGGATGAAATTATAAAAACTAGATTTTTGAGTGTAATGAGGCCAAACAAAGGGGGAGGTGTGGTGTTTATGGCCAGCGTTATATATGATTCCAGCATGATGCACATTTTGCAAGATCCAAATAACTATGTTATAGTTTCAAAAAATGAGGTCAACATCACTCACCAAAGAATTCATTTGATTTTGAAAGATTTTTTATTAGAGGGCCTGCTTGATTTAGAGACATATACCTACCTACACAATGAGAAACCTAGGGTCCTTTCTATTTTTGGTATTCCAAAGGTACATAAAAACCCTTAGAGACACAGATGAGAGCTATAGTTTCATCCGACAGATCCATTACTACCCCTTTGGCTAACTATATAGATTTTAAGCGTAAGAAGTGGTTTAGGTGTAGTACAGGGATATTAAAAGACTCACGGGATTTTTTTTAAGAAGTATTAAGAGTTGTTGTTGTGTCTTTCGGCTTTTCCCTGTTAGGGGTCACCACAGCGGAACTCTGGTCCGCTAATGATTGGCAGTTGATTTTTACATGCTGAGTTGCCGGCCCTAACGCACAACCTTCAACAAAGGTACGCCCATTCACGCATGTCTCCACAGAAGACACTCTAGCTGAGAATCGAATGGGACAATGTCTTGCTGTGAGGCGGCAACGCTACCGCAGCACCACCACCGCGGTGAGATGCATAAAGAGACAGGGATTTTTATTACCATTGATGTGATCACTTGCATCCCTCATGAAGAAGGGCTACAATTTTTTGAGAGACTTTATTTTCATATGGCAAGTTAACCCACCATGAATTTTGTATTTGTCTGGAATTGATGGAATTAGTGTTAAAAACAATTTTGTTTATTTTGAGGGAGAAGTCTTCCAGCAAATAAATAGGGTGGCCATGCATGCCAGTTGTGCTCCGGCCTATGCAAATATGGCTTTAACTGTTTGGGAGGAAAAGGTGATTTTAAATTCTGTATACAAGGATTGTTGGAATTTGTATAAACGGTTTCTTCATGATATTTGTTTGTTTTGGGTGGACACTTAGGAGAAATTCATGGAGTTTTTTACACACATCTCTAATTCTATGAATTTTTTTAAAGTTTACATACCATATAAGCTATGATAAGGTTAATTACTTAGATGTGTCAATTTGGAAGGATAAAGGCAATTTTAGGTCCAAGATTTTTAGAAAGGAGACCTTTTCCAACTTCTATTTGTATTTTACTAGTGCCCATCCTTTTTAAAATAAGAAAAGTATTGTTAAGGAGAAATATGTCAGGGCAAGTCGTATGACTTCTGACGAGCAAGACTTCTTGGTTGAATGTGACCTATTAAGGTCTATGTTTTATGAGAGAGGCTACCCTGACAAGTTAATACAAGACATTTGGTAGGAAGTGTTAGATGGTAGGAAGGATAGATTTGCCACCTTATTAGGTCCCAAGTTAGGTACTTACAATGTTTTTTCTAACTTGACGGACACGGCAGGAGGTGATGATGAAGAATTTGAAAGTGCCTTTGTCACTGATTTTAATGGAGATGCTGAAGTGATTAGCAGTACTATTCATAATGAATGGATAAAGTTTTCTAGGTTATTGGATTTGAAAGATATCTTTGATAAACCATTAAAATGCATTTTTAAGAGGGCCCTAGTTTAAAAAACTTGGTTGAACACAATCTTGGAGGTATTATGTATACTAATAGGATAAAGACAGGTACCTATAAATGTGGGGCTTGTCCTCAATGCCCATATATTATGGATTCTGACGCTGTATACATTGAGAGCAGGGACAGATATATAGAAGCCAAGTTCTTTGTTCCTGTGACACCAGTGGGTTGATATATATTGTTTCATGCAAGGCATACAACACCTTCTATGTAGGTAAGACAGAGAGGAAACTTAGGAGGGGTATATATGAGTATATTTACGATATTAAAAGTAAAAACCATAAGAACGCTTTGTTTAAACACACTCTCCTACGTCCTGAAGCTAAATTTCTGTTTTTCGTTCTAGAGGTTGTTCCTGTTGGTATCAGGGAGGGTGCATGGGAAACAAAAATCTAGTATAAGGAGGTCTATTGGTAAGTCATTTTGGAAGCCAGTAGACCACCTGGATTAAATGAAGCAGTTTCCCTAGCCCCAGTCCTGAAAATCAGGGCAGCAAGGGTGTAATGTTGTTTTTTTTTTAATTTACACGTGAGGACTTTTGAACATATTGAACATATTTTTTTATATTTATTTTAGGAATGGGTTTTAGTAGCATTGGGGTGTAGTTCATGATTTAGCCACAAGATAGTGCCAAAGTAATTTGTTATTTTATGTGCATTTAATATTATCACAGTGATGTTTTTAACCTACACAAAAATCATTTCTCTATATTTTTACACTATAGGAAGTTGTTAATAAGTGTTTTTATGTACATTTTTTGCATTTCATATGTTTTTATTAAGTTTCCTGGTGGTCAGTCATTTATGGAGATTTTAATTTTAATTAATCCTGATGGAATTGGGGGGTGTGTATATAATAGGAATTGTTCTGCTCTGTTTTTGCATCTGATGAAGTCTAAATAGTAGGACAAAAACGCGGTGAGCAAGTTAAGCATTAATGTGATCTGTATATATTTGTTTGTATTTAAGTGACACATCTTTGGATTTTTAATACAGTACGTTTGCTACCTGGCTGGACGTCCTTGCAAATGCCTTTCTTGTTTTTTTTGTTTTATTTTATTGGGCACTGGAATTCCTCAGACTTTGGTTTCCCATTTTTTTCCTAAGTTTTTCCAGAGCTGTGGAAAATCATCTTAAGGAATCTGCCTTGAGGGAGGAGATAGTGTAAGCCCCAGTCTGCATGCGCGTTTGTGGCTTCAATATTGAAAACTTAGAGCCAGATTAGGATTAGCCTTGCTAGCCTTGACTTACACGGCTAGAGTTTGGAATGGCCCTATGTTCATTTTGTTTGAAGAAGGAGCATTTTCCCTGTTTTTGTGGTATATAAAGTGCATTTGATATCTTGTTAGTATTCTTCTTGGAAGCTTTTTTTTCCAAGAAGCTGTGTTTTATACTTTTAAATTAATGTTTGTTTTCTTTGGAGTTTGCCATGTTATTTTATTATAGGTTCATAGGTGTGTACTAGGCTAATGGCCCTGGAGCCTTTACAAGCCTAGCCCATAGGATGACCCTGGCATTGTGCCACCCGACCTTAGTTCCCAGTGCCTCTGTTGAGTAGAGCCACTGGAGTTATCCCTGGGGCGAAGTTTCTATTTCCAATCCACTCATCAAGATTTCTCTTGAAGAAGGCCAGTGAGGTGCTCTGTTTGACGTGTATGGGAAGTCTATTCCAGAGCATGGGCAGTCTCTGGGTTATGAACCTGTCCCTCCAGCATGTTTTGTTGATTGTGGTAATGAGGTTGAGGTCTCTGGAGTGTGTGATGCGGAAGGATTGGGATTTCTTTAGATGTAGCATTTCTAATAGAGCTGGGTCAGACATCACTTTGTAAGTCAAGCAGAGATTGCCTCTAAGTAGGCGATATGAGACAGAGAATAGTTGGGAGTTTTTTGAGTCTGTCCATATAGGACAAGTGTTTAAGGCCTAGGATCCTCTTTGTGAGGTACTTTTGTGGCCTTTCCAGTTGTTGCAGGTGTATAGTGAGGTACATGCCAAATGAGGCATTGTACTCGATGATTGGCCTAATGAGGGAAGAGTAGAGGGAGACAATGACCTCTTTCTTCCTGGATGCAAAACCCTTAGTAATGAGATGTGCCACATAGAAGGACTTTCTGACCACAGTGGCAATGTGGTGGTCAAAAGAGAGGTTGCTGTCAACCTTTGTTCCCAGATCTCTTATAACTCCTTCTGTATTCAGTGAACTACCATTGATGTGGCAGTTCAAGGGAACTAGGATTTTCCCAAGGGGGATGACGACACATTTTTTGGCATTGAGCTTAAGGCCATGGTTCTGCCATCAGTCGTTGGTGTCAGTGAGGCCTGTCTGTAGGATGTTAGCATCACTTGGAGAGTTAATAATAGCTCCCAACTTGCAGTCATCTGCGAACTTTGTCAGCCAGAGTCCCTTCATGTTGGTCTGGACTTCAGAGAAGTAGATACCAAACAGGAGAGGACCCAGGACTGAACCCTGTGGGATTCCAATTGTGACTGGTCTGCAGTCCGACTTGGAGTCAGCTACTTTTACACTGTGGGTTCTGTCTGTGAGCCAGTTTGCAACCCACCTAGTGATATAGGAGTTGATGCCTAGCTTAGTGAGTTTTTCTATCATTCCTGAGTGGGGAATGGTATCAAAGGCCTTGGCCAGATCAAGGTAGGCTGTATGAACCACCTTGCCTTCATCCACAGCTCTGGTGACTGACTCAAAGAAATCGACCAAGTTGAGCAGGCATGATCTACCCTTCAGAAAACCAAACTGTGTAGGATCCAGAGTTTGGAGGTTCCCAATATCCTTGTTTATTAGGTCCATGATGATGCATTCCATAGCTTTGCATATCAGACTCATCAGGCTAATGGGGCGATAGTTCCCAGGGTCTGTAGTCACTCCTCCTTTGTGACTGTGCGCCGATTGGTAGAGACAAAGCCTGAGGTGAGGCTGTGATTGAACAGGACACACAGGTGAGGTACCAGTTCAGTCTGTAGTCCATGTAGAACACAGCCAGGGATATTGTCAGGTCCCATAGAAGCTGTATTCTTGGCCTTGGACAGTGCTGTTTTAACCTATGCAGCAGTAATACTGGGTGCCTGGCAATCAACTGGTATTGTGATTGGTCCTTTAGGAGGGGAGAGAGGGGTAAAGTTGGCACTGAATCTGTCGGCCAGTATATTGGCAATATCGGTTGACTCTGTATAGAAGGTGCGATTGTGCAGTAGCTCAGAGCATATCTGGGTATTGCCATGGAGATTCTTTACATAACTATAGAAGGCCTTGTGGTTGTCTTTACTATCTGCTGCAATTCTGTTTTCATAGCTAGTTTTAGAGGATTTGATAAGGGATCTCAACTTTTTGTTTAGGCTGATAAGGGAGTTTTTCCAGTCTTGGGACTTTACCTTATTCCGCATCAGTTTCCTCCTTCTGTTGTAGAGTTTGTTTATGGCGGGGACCACCAGATTGGCTTCCTTTTTTGAGGAGAGAGTCTTGGTTCTATTGGGTTTGGCGAGCTCAATGCATTTGTGTACGTGTTCTTACAGTGCATTGGTGTATGACTCGGTGGTCATGCAGCTGTTCTCCATTTGCATGGGTGCCGTGAAGTTCGACACCTTTGTTTTTAGGAGCCCAAAGTTAGCTTTGGAGAAGATTTTCATGGTGGTTACCTTTGCGGGTGGGGAGTGGGAGGGATGTGGATTTCCAAGGTGATTCGTTTGTGGTCGGATCTAACCAGGGAGGAGTTGACTATTGGTGTAGAGCAATGGTCGCCCATGTTAGTAATGACCAGGTCAAGGATGTTGCTACCTCTAGTGAGGGTAAGAACAAGCTGGCCCAGAGCATTGGAATTAATGAATTCTAGGAAACGTTGGGCAAGTGTATTGGTACATGAGTAGTTTTCCCAGTTAATGGAGGGGTTGTTGAAGTTGCCCAGTATGAGAGCATTAGGTTAGACCCTAATATTCTCCAGGGTGCTTAGGAACTTGGAGTGAGAGTCTTGGGAGATGGTTGGGAACCTATAGCAGGCTACAACCTGAATCGGTGTCTTACCCAATGTTAGCTGCACCTGAAGCATTTCAGATGTGTTATGTTGGGCTACCAGTCCAGAGGTGTGCGCACCCTTTATGAATGTGAAAACACCACCGCCTTTGGAACTTCGGTCCAACTATTTTATGTTTTCTCTTAAATATTCAACATTAGATCACTATTGCAGTAGCCTAAGTTATTTGGATTATATCCTGCCTAGGATATTACCACTAGCCAGCTTCCAAAGCTTCAGGGCATCTTCCACATGTCCTGACCACCAGAGGCATTAGCAGAGCCATATAAATACAGCAGTTTAGGCAACAAAAGCGTCAGAGTTTTCTTGCCACCAAAGTGTACTACATCTGCTGGTTTCATGGAACTGACAGTTGACTAGCAATCTTTCAAAGCTGGATAGGTAATTACCCTGATGGGGAAATTTCCACAGATTCATTTGTCTAGGGGAAACCTGTGTTTCTCTAGTAAATTGAATTATTTTATGTTAGGAAAATTAGTTTTAGAGACTGTCATAAATTGTTCAGGTTCGGGTGTTTTACTTGGTATAATCTGATTCACTTTAGAACATCAAAAGCCTGTAACACTGAAGTTCAAAACATTGAGACCAAAATCTTGAAAATTCAAAACACTGAAAACTCAAAACATTGAATCCCGTAACATTGAAAAAACATAGGGAAGCAACATGTACTGTATTCCAGCACAACTACATACAGAAACAAAAAAACAAACCATATTACACTTCTTCAAATATTGCCCCCCTGTATCCCCCCACCCCCTACTACTTAAATATTTCAACTCTGAGATCGCACTACACTACACTAAGACGTGTTATGGTGTAGTATAGCAAGTAAGAAGGGAGCACAACTGAGGTTACCTTTGAAACTCTGGTAAGTATTGGAGAGATATATAGTAATGTGTAATGTTTTAACAGTGAAGTATTGTTTCTAAGAGAAGGTTGAGGAAAGTTTTTTTACAATTTAAACAGGCAGTTATGAAGTGCGGAATGTTATGTTTGCCATTTTGTTCTGTGTAGAGCAATCTTGGAGTTGATATATTAAAGTAGCAGGGGGGGTGGGGATGCACGGAGGTTGCCCCCCCCCCCCCGCTTATATTTGAAGAAGTGTAATATGGTTTGTTTTTTATTTATTTCTGTATGTAGTTGTGCTGGCATATATTAAATGTTGGTTTCCTATGTTTTTTTCAGTGTTATGGAATTCAATGTTTTGAGTTTTCAGTATTTTGAATTTTCAAGATTTTGGTCTCATTGTTTTGAATTTCAATGTTATGGGTTTTCAGTGTTCCAAAATGAATCCATATAATCACACCCGAGGAAACTGTGTAAAATCTGTTTTTTTCTGTTTATTTTCTATAAATTTATGTAGAATTGATGTGTCAGGGGCAGAATGTTATGCTTTTAGGGACTGGCATTTAATTTATTACCCCAAAAATATTTTTCTGTCAGACAATTTACTGACCCCCCACAGACTTCGCTACCCATCTTTCAGGTTTCTTTTTCATTTAGACCATGGAACAGTTATTAGTCTGTACAGTTCTTTTTTTCCCCATCCTCAAGAAGAAGATTTCTAGGAAGTCTTTTGTTGCCAAGCTGGCTCCCTCATTGTCTTAGTGACCAATGGGTGACTGCTGTGGTCAGACTTGTTTTTTCAGGCCACTCATCAGTATCTCTTGGTCCCTATGGTGTAGCTCCTTGGGAAGCCACTAAGAACCAAGAGTTAGACATGTCCTCTGTGGCTGTAGGCTTGTCCTCTCCAGGCAAGAGAGAACCACTCTTGTTGGTCTTGGGGGAAGGATAGGGTGAATGTTGACAGCATAGCCAGGATAGGATGCCTGATTCCCGGATAGTGACCCTGCCATGAGTTGGTTTATTTCCAGGGAGACTCCCAGGAAAAGAAAAAAAAAAGTTAATAATGTTATTTCCTCTTTTTTGTAGACCTGTTGGGACTTGCAATAGAATTAATTTCTGCTATAAATGTTTCAAGTCCTGTTTCTTCACATACTTCAAAGAGAAGAAAAATTCCCTCACATTCCAGTATTCCCATTCAGAAAAACAGGGAATGGAGGGGAATGTTTTTTCTCAATACTTTCTCCTCAAAATAAAGATTCTGAAGAAAGTGTTACTTCAGATGTCCCTCCAGAAGTGCTGTCTTTTTCTGAGTCCTTAGCTAAATTGAACGAGGGTTTTCAGTGGTAACACAATGAAATCCCCATCCCCAAGAAAAGATATTATGATCTGTTTCATTTAGATATGTTACAACTTGAACTTGTACCTCCTTTTTTGTCTGCTTTAGAGTATTTTTTTATTAAAGCTCGTAGTGTAAGTGACAGGTCAGTCTAGTGCTCATAAAATGTCTGATAGGTTATACAAAGTACCTCAGACTCATATCTATTTTCTATTCATATAGCAGATCCTGCAGTGATTTCCTGATCTAGCTAACAGATTGTTAATGCTAACCCCATACCCTCTGACATGGATGGAAAATTTTTAGATAGATTTGAAAGAAAATTTATTCTCCTGCTACTTTAATTTTCAGAATTTTGAGTGGCCAGGTTCACATCTTAAAAATTTTACTGGCTTCTTTTGAGAACATGATAAAGTTAACCGTTAACTTGAACTTCCCCTTTTCAGAGGTAAAAAAAAAAAAACATTAAATTCCGTAACTGTATCCACTTCTCATGTAGCCAAACACTTTTAAAGTGTTCTTATGATTTTGCTATTACTGTCTCCAGAGCTGCTGCTGTGGGGTCACTTATGAGAAGATTTACACGGTTAAATTCTCAAAACTTACCAAAAGATGTTAACGCTGATATTTTAAATTCTTCCCTAGCAAGGATATGCTTTTTGGCCTTTGTGTTACTTAGGTACTTAAAAGATTTGAAGAAAAATTTTAAATTGACTCAAGGGGTGACAGAAGTTTTCCAGCCTTTCTTTTCTCAATTTAATGGAAACTTTATAACTCAGGGCCCTTGTTTAATAATGTGGGAAGAAATAGCCAGGGAATTGTTATGGCTAGGCTTGTATAGGCCCTAGGGCTGATAGCCTAGTACCAACCTATGAACCTATGAACTTATGAAAAGCAATTGAAGCAGCAAGGTGCTAACAAACAGAATTTTAAAAAGCAATAGTGAGGGGTCTCAAAAAAAGAAAGGGAAACCCTCCCAAAATCAAGGACAGTTGAAAAAGGCAGAATGACTGCTTACCTCTTCAGGTTCCCCTTTCCTGATATCATGGCAATCTGTCCCTCACTGTAGGCCTGAATCTTCCTCAGTGACAGAAGATTAATTCAGACAAATGGGTTCTGAAAATTGCGCAGCATGGGTACATATACAAATAGGAGTTACCCACTCCTTTTCAGAAGATTCATAGGTTCATAGGTTCATACTAGGCTATCTGCCCAAGGGCATTTATAAGCCTAGCCCATAGTTATGTGGCTTTCGCCACCCCTTTAGTTTGAATAAAAACTATGCCTATCATTTTTCTGTGCCTCTGTCAAACAGTGACACTGAAGTAATCCCTGGGGTATATCTGCGATCTCCCATCCATTGGTCAAGATTCCTCTTGAACAAGGCCAGCGAGGTGCTCTGCCTCACATGTACCGGGATTTTGTTCCACAGCATAGGGAGTCTCTGGGTGATGAATCTGTCCCTCCAGCACGTTCTATTTATAACCGTGTCAAGGTTTAAGTCTCCCGCCCTTGTGGTTCTGAGGGATCTAGATTTTTTGAGGTGAAGCATATTCATCAAATCTGGGTTTGACATGGCCTTATATGTCAGGCACAGGTCACCTCTGAGCAAGCGGTATGAGACTGAATAGAGCTGGAGTTCTTTCAGTCGGGCAGCATAAGACATATTTTTGAGACCCTTTATCCTTTTGGTGAGGAACTTTTGGGGCCTTTCAAGCTCCTCATCCTGTAAACCAGTGGTCCCCAAACTTTTTTGCGCCAAGGACCAGTATCAATGTAAGACAA